>NW_008584457.1:0-16508 GCF_000691845.1 Merops nubicus | reverse complement strand
ATCGCTCCGGGCTAGGCCGAGCCGGGCCTCGCCTCTGCCGGGAGGGAAGGGACGGGGCTGGAGGCACTCGCCGGTAGAAACGCCGGGCTCCAGCCGGCGGGGGCCGGCAGCGGTCTCCGAGATGGAACCCGGCTCGGTCTCATTGCGCGCTGGGCAGTGTTTCTCCCGATGGTCCCTGCCTTTTCCCAAAGGTGGGAAGAACTTGTCGGACCACCGGAAGTTGTTATTCGCGCTATGCCGTTTTAATCTCATGGGTTCCCGATGGGGAGATTTTGCCGGTGGTGGTTGCGGTAGTAAAGTTAGTGAAATTGTGATGACAGGGTTTTGATAGGTGAGCAGTTCTGCTGTGTCTGCTGAACATCAAAAGGACACAATTTAGATGTGTCAGAAGAAGTCCTTCTTCTGTACTAAGGACATACCTTACTCTATTGTAATTGTGTTTTTAGCCCAGTATTGCACTGATCTGTTTTGGCTTCTTTCAATGATTTCTGGGAGAGGTCTTGAAAGCATAGGAGTGTGCTTCCTATTATCACTGCTTTCAGAAAGTCTCCAGTCCCAGTCCATCTGCTGCAGTGAACCAAAATAAAGAGGAAAAGAAAAAAGAAAATGAGGCTGTGAACCGACCTCAGAATGAGGTAAGTGGCTATTGTATACTACATAGTAATAGAAGAAAGTGTGTTTGGTTAGGTTCGGAAAAGCTGCTGAAATCTGAAATACTTTGCTCTATTTTGGAATCCTCCATTCTGGGAAGAAGGCTTGCTATAGGATGCTTCTAGGAAAAAAAGTCATTATTGAAGAGCTTAATCTTGCATGTAATTAGTACAGTGACTTATACATTCCTAGATCTCTTCATTTTATGTAATACAAAGATTTGGCCGGTTGGGCAATAAGGGTCGGAGTACTGTGGTTCCTAAAGAGAGTGATGGTTCATGAATAGTTAAATGGTGTATATGATGACTGAAAGAGAATGTTGGCAGCACTAGCTGTAGTTGAGTAGATCTTCACAATTCACCTTACGCTGAGCTAACGGAAGCTCCCTCTGAAGTATCTTATTTTAATCTGATGCTTTGAATGGACTGGCAGAAGTGAGGGTTTGTAGGAGTGATCCAGACTTCTCTAGGAGGTCATCCAAATAGAAATTGTGGGGAAGGAATATAGGCTGCTTTGTGAGGTCAGACTCACAAAGCCATTTAGGCCCAGACTGATGAAGGTGCATTGGAAAGCTGCAAAGCCGCTGTAAAATAGTCAGCAAGTTGGATGGGGCTATCCTGTATATAATTATTTACAGACCCTTTACTGCATATTAGTATAAGTTCTCATACAGTGGAATTTGGTCTCAGTTGGAACCTCTATAGGGATGCACAACCACTCTGAGTCCTTTTACTTTATTTCTCCCACAAATATGTATGTGTATGGTATCAATTATTTGTTACAGCTACAGTGTGAGCCAAGCTTCATAGAAGACAGACTGAAGCTTTACAGAGCACTGAAAAAAGAACATGATGCTTTGCTAGCTTACAGAGCAGCCAACCAGAGCAAACCTATCAAAATTACTCTGCAAGATGGAAAGATGGCTGAAGGGGAATCTTGGAAAACCACGCCTTATCAATTAGCTGTAGGAATTAGGTAACCTGTAGAGATATTCAAGGAATTGTACTTTTGTAGTGATAAATCTGTTACTGTCATTTGTCTTTTAAATTGTTGCATAAAATAAGCATGTCACAGTCAGTGGATGGTGACTCTCTTAAGTTGGTTCATTTGGAGAGCATTGAAGCTTCTGCCTAATGCAGAAGAAGCAGCTGGGTGAAGTCACTGTTCTGAGTGATGCTTGAGGCTCTGTGCTTGGATCAGAATGCTTGCTTCCCATTAAAAACAAAAAAAAAAAGAACAATTGGCGAGACTGCTATGAATTAGAGACATCTGAAATTTTGGGAGTTAACAGATAACAGCAGAAACTTGCTAGAAGCAGTCTTTCCTCCAGATCCGCAGCTCTGAAAACCACTGAGTGAAACTTTGAGACGTTAAAGAGTCTATACCTCAAAGTAGAAAAGCGTTTGAGAAGACCATAGAAACGAACATGCTGTAGATGCTGTAAGATGTGGGTGGACAGTGTCACTTCAGCAAATCTGAACCTAAATATTTTTGTCTCTTGCCATCATTTGCGGTTTTTAGTCAAGTATTGGCTTCAAATGCAGTCATAGCCAAAGTGAATGGCGAGTTGTGGGACCTGGATCGCCCGCTGGAAGGAGATTGTACTCTGGAGCTGCTCATGTTTGATAACGAAGAAGCCAAGGCTGTGAGTAGGCGTTCTCTGTGCTCCGCTTGATTAAAGGAAATAATGACATGAAATTGATTGCAGAATTATGCTTTTAAAACTGAATTTTAAAAAACAAATCCCCCAAACTATTCAAGTAATATTTTTGTTATGATTCTACAAAGAAGGTTAGATACTAAATACCTGTAATCTGTAGGTGCATAAAATCTTAGTCTTCTTTTCTTCCCTTGTTTTACGTAAACAGGTTATTTCTCAAGCAGGATTGTACAGTATGTCTTGATTTGTATGCTAACTTGAAATAGTTTGATGTCTTCTAAGATGTGTTCTGTGCTTGGACTCGGTGTTCTTGAAGATCAGACACTGAAAGTAACAGTGAGGCTGTCTCAACAGTTCTCTAAAAATTGTCCAAAATCAGAGTTGAGTCATAAATTAAAGGTACACGTCCTTGTACTGGCACTGTTTGTTAGTTACTTAAGTAGGCATATCTTAATTGATTAAACTATGAATATACTTAGTGACACAGCCAAGATTTTTTTTAATGGGGTTCAATCTTAAGCCTATGTTTATCTCTATGCACTAGAATTAGACTTAATCGCATGAATAATTCTTTAACAAAGTGAAGCTTGTCTAAGGCCTTTCAGGAGCTTGTAAAGGCTTTATTTTGTAGCAGTGGTTCTAAAGTGATCTGAATTAATAGGGACTTATAACAAGACTGATAATGATCTACTGGTTTGTTGACTCCCCTTCTGACATTCCAGGCAATGTGGTTTACAGTCCTAAATGTACTCTTTTGTGGACAGTGGTCCCTTAACTGGCTACATTGGTTTAGATGTGTTCAGCAACGCATAAGCTTTTAACTGATGGGAAATTAACTCACAAATGAACAAGGTACAATAAGTACTAAGGTGGTAGAATCATGGAGTGGTTTATTCATCTTTCAGACGGAAATATGGTGGGGCTTTATTACTGCATCTGCCATTGTATTAATCATTTAGCACACTTAAAAATGAGAACAGAAAATTGTTGTCCTTCTCACAGAATTCGAACAACATTGATTCCAGTGTATTTCCCATCTGTAGATATACCTCTGTTTTTTCTTTCTAGTTACACAATGCTAATGAGCTCATGACTTGCTCACCTGACTTTACTTGCAGGTTTATTGGCATTCAAGTGCTCATATTCTTGGAGAGGCCATGGAAGGTTATTTTGGGGGCTGCTTATGCTATGGACCACCAATTGAGAACGGATTTTATTATGACATGCATATCGAAGATAGGTAAAATTTCACTCTCTTAAGAAATTTTAATATTCTGTATTGAAGCTTAGTACTAGAATTATAGTTCAGTCGTGTTTCTGCATGTTAGGAGTAAAATCATGTATCTAATATGGCTTAAAACTGACAGGTTGGTCTCCTGTGTGTCCATATTTATTGAGTGTGCATATATTTAAATTCAAGGGCAGTGTTCAGACACCTGCTGTATGAGACTTATAGCTGTTGAATGTTCTGTGAAAAAAAGTGTGGAGTGTTTAGGTAAAACTTTCTAAAGTTCCTGGAAGATCAAGGGGACAGTTTCTTTGAACCATGGGATTTTTGGTGTATAAGTGCCATAGTCACTTGTGGAAATGGCACGTATACATGTAACTCATATAGGTGTTTGCCACTTTCTAATCCTTGTGTACAGCTTTATGGCCCTGTTTTTTTCTGTTTATCTTTCTGTAGTCAGAATACTGAATCTGCATCAGCTGATAAACTAACTCTTGCAGCTGGGTGGCTGAGCCTTTTTTTTTTTTTTTTTTTAGCTTTTTTCTTAAATCATGTATACTTTGAGCTACAGATCTTTCAGACATTTAAACATGTGTCAAAGACTGTTCTAGAAGTGATGGCAGTGGATTTGTTCAGGGTGATACCATTTGTGTTCCTGAGTTTAGTGTCTGAAAGTACAGGGAATGATAAGAAACTAAGAAAATACGATGAGAAGTCCCAGCAACACATCCTATGTTTTTCAGGTTTGATTTCTAGGAAGCAGTCCCTTAAAAAATGGGAATAACAAAATAATTTCTTTTGCATGTGTCTTTTTGTTTAGAGGTGTATCTAGTACTGAACTACCACTACTAGAGAACCACTGTAAAAATATCATAAAAGACAAGCAGGCTTTTGAGAGGCTGGAAGTCAAAAAGGAGATCCTGTTAGACATGTTTAAGGTAAATATTGGGAGTAGTTATGATTCTGTGATACAGTGAACTTTTAAAATGTAACTTTTATAAAATACAGCATGTGGCTGATTATCAGGACAGTACCTGCCTAGTAAAACAAAGAACAGCATCCTCGTCCCTTTCTCTATATTCCCATTAATTGTTGAGGATGTTTTCAGGCAATAACAAACTAGTTGTTTCTTATTACACAAAAACACCTCAAACTCAATGAGATGACAAAGAAATTGGTATGCAGAAGGCATATGTTCATTCTGGCTCACCTGCAGAGACAATTAAAGAACACTGTCCTCTAGTCTTCTGTTTTATGCAGTGAATATTATCAGCCTCACTGTACTATGTTTTAATTGCCTTTTAGAAGTGCTTTGAGGTGTTCATGTGGTAATCACTTACCCTCAGGGATATGAAAATATTGTCTATTTCCTCTCTTGTTTTATAACTCTTCTGAAAGGATGTTGAAGTTTTGCAATAGGTGTGTGATCATGTGATTTATTTTTTTTAGTTGTTTCTTTTACTGATTCATTACATTATTACATCATTTCAAAATAGAATTTTGTTAACCTTTTTCTTGATGTTTCTGGCTTGTCATGTTTCTCCACACAGTATAACAAGTTTAAGTGTCGTATACTTAATGAGAAGGTGAATGCACCAACTACCACAATATACAGGTAAAGAAAGTTAAAAGGTATTATCAAATGAAATTATGTAGATAGGTATCTTTCATTTAAATTGAGAGAAGAAGGAATTTTTTTTCCAACCTCTGAAACTTGCAAACTTGAGTCCAAATCACACAATTAGAAATTTGCAGTTGCAATTTGCTACTTCTGTAAGATTGAATCTTTTCTTTCTCTGCTAGGATAGATTAAGTCTCAGTTCGTGGACAAGTGGCAAATGCATTTTTCACTCATTCTCTCTGCTTTCAATAAACATATTAAAATAAGTTACCACACATGACGTTGAATTGATGGATACTGACTGAAGGTAACTTTTAGCTCAGTATGGATGGAGGAACCTGTTCATTCAATTGACAGGGATAAAACTAGTTAGTTGGAAAATGGCAAAAACTTTTTTTTTTTTGTTTGATATGCATAGTTTGAGATTTCCTGGCCAGCTTTAACAAAGTTTACATATGGAATTGCTGAGTGTGTTACAGTGCTCTTGGTAATGGGTGAACTGTGCTGAGTATTTACTGAATATTGTGCTTCACACAGAAGGCACAATTAGATTTAAGATGCACTGAATTTGCTGACTGTTGCATAGGAGTACTTATTTATGTATTAGAAAATGTCAAGAATCAGTTTGTATGCTGTTAGTGACTGTATTTAAGGGTGTTGGAGTATTTTAAAGTAAACACTTTTTTCTCTTGGTACACAGATGTGGTCCACTGATTGATCTCTGCAGGGGTCCACATGTGAGACACACGGGAAAAATTAAGGCACTTAAAATATTTAAGGTAAATTTAAATTAACTGCATTGAAATTTAAATAAATAAACTGACCCATGGTTTAGTTATTTATTCCTTCTGAACTGATTATGCTAGGGTCCCTTGTATTGTTTCTTTGCTCTGAAAATAGTCCTTCATTTCTTTCCCAGCTCCCATTGTGCAAGTAGAACTACAGACCTTAATAATTCATCGGCTTCCAAAGTTTACTGATCCACGACCATCACAATAGTACATCAGCAAAAGATAATAGCATTTCTTTTTGTCAGAGTACTGGTGCAGAAATATGCATACTTAGACTATAACGAAGAGCTCGGCAAAAACACTCTGAGCTAGCTAGTAGTGGTGCTTAGCTGTGGAACCAATTATACCATGCTCAACAGAAAAGTGCAGCATCCAAGCTAATGTTACCGTGCTAGCATCTGCAACCAGTGCTGTAATTTGTAGTACAGATGTCTTAGTTTTGAGCCTGTACTAACTGTCACATCTGTGTGTGGTGTGTGCATGTGCTCTGTTTTGCATTAAGGGAACGTTCGAGAAACTCACTGGGTCAGAATATAGTACTTTGACCTTGTAAGATAGTATCTTTCAGACACAGGAGGTAAAGTGGACCCTGGCACATCTGCAGGTGCTGCTGTTTAAAAATGGCATTGCCCACAGGAAGGCCATGAAGTGTTTTAAGTTGCTTGCAGATGGTAATTTTGGTAATCTTATTAGACTGACCCAAGAATTTTGCCACAAAAATTCTTGCCACAAAAATGATCAGAGGGCTGGAGCACCTCTCCTATGAGGACAGGCTGAGGGAGTTGGGGTTGTTCAGCCTGGGAAAGAGGAGGCTCCAGGGGGACCTTATAGCAACCTTCCAGTACCTTAGAGGGGCCTACAAGAAAACAGGGGAGGGACTATTCACAAGGGTTTGTAGTGACAGGACGAGGGGTAATGGCTTTAAGCTAGAAGAGGGTAGATTTAGGTTACGTGTTAGGAAAAAGTTCTTCAATCTGAGGGTGATAGATCACTGGAATAGGTTGCCCAGACAGGTGGTGGAGGCCCCATCCCTGGAGACATTCAAGATCAGGCTGGATGAGCCTCTGAGCAGCTCGACCTAGTTGGAGGTGTCCCTGCTTATGGTGGGGGGGTTGGACTAGATGACCTTTGGAGGGCCCTTCGAGCCCTGACATTGTATGATTTTGTGACCCCACTGGGTCACTATGTTCATCATAGTTGCTTTTGCTGGCTTCCTAACTGAAGTTTATGGAACTTGAGTTCCAGGGTTACATGTAAGGTTGTCAAAAGAGCAAGGATTTAACTGTGAGAGTGAGTTTTGGTTTATCTATTGTGTTTCCCCACCGCATTATATTTTGTAGGTAATCAAGTGCTGCTTTTTTAGAAGATAAGTGTGAGATAATAAAACAGGCCATGATGTGAGTTAAAACAAAATACCTAAGTAGAATAAATGTATGACTTGACCAATCACTTTTCTTTGTCTTCTCTATTAGTATGCTGACTAAAAGGCAGTGTAAATATCTTTGTATTACAAACAAATGCTGGATGAATGCATATAATAATTTTCCCAAGGAAAAAAAATCATATAACATTTGTATGCAATAGTGTTTATTCCCTCTTTTTTTTTTTTTCCCTGAGATTATATAATATCATCTTAAAGTGTGGGTTTTGTGCATCAGAATTCCTCTACGTATTGGGAAGGAAAATCTGATATGGAAACCCTGCAGAGAATATATGGGATATCCTTTCCTGATAACAAAATGATGAAGGAATGGGAAAAATTCCAGGAAGAAGCCAGAAACCGGGACCATAGGAAAATTGGAAAAGTATGTTAATTCATGGTCTCCTTCTCTTTTATGCTTCTGTAAGAGAATTCATTCTCTTTTGTTGGTGTTTGTTTTTTTTTTTTTTCCCATTTTTTGACAGTTGGAATGAGAGCCAGTTCTACGACCTAGTTGGGGTCAGTTGTAGTTTTAATTCTACAAACTCAGCTTGCCACTTGCATACAAGTGTTAAACTAGTATTGGGAAGAAGTAATAGGGTAGTCATTTGCCTTAAGGAAGTATATCTTAAACATTTTAATGTAGTGTCTTTTCAGATCTTGCCTAAAGCAGTGTTGGGGTTTTTTTTATAAATATGGTTTGATCTTTCTTTATTATGCGTGTAATTGAGGTAATAGTGAAGTGTATGTATGTGCAGTATTTCAGCTGCTGTTGTGAATATTGTTGACCTATTCCTCTACTAGATTTATATGAGCCTATTTAGTCTTAAATTGAGTGTAAGCGGGAAGATGTTAGATTGACACAGACAAGGATTGTGACCTAATATCCATCATGTTGGCGTGGAGTCTCCTAATTGTTGCCACCTTTGCTATAGTTTTGTTGAGGAGATGGAGTTACAAGGAGGGTATTTGAGAGATGATAAACTTCTGTTGCTGTAACATTTCATTTTTGTGAACAATCTCAACATGTGTGAAGTAGTTGTTGTGCAGTTTTATCTGAAATGTGTTATGGCATTTTCATTTACCTAGGAGCAAGAACTTTTCTTCTTCCATGATTTGAGTCCTGGAAGCTGCTTTTTCCTCCCCAGAGGTGCCTTTCTTTATAACACACTCATGGATTTCATACGAGTGAGTATAAGCTCATATAACACCTAATAAGCTTGGTATCAGTTGTTGATCTTAAGTGATGGACCATTCATAGCACTGAGCTATCCACAGCAAGGGAAGCATCTGTGTGTAAACATATACCAGATTTTCACTAAGTTTGTACAGATCTAACTTTTTTGAAAACAGGATGAAGAGTTAACTTGTGCTTTTTCCAGTTGTGCCAAACATACATGTGCCATAGTCCTTTAGTCTCTCAGTAAATTGCAATCGTAAGAACACGGGTAAAAAGAGTCAGGCTTTTGCTTATCAAAAGCTCTGTCACCTTTTAAATGTTTGATTTGTTTTATAGGAGCAATATCACAGGCGTAATTTTACTGAAGTTGTATCTCCAAACGTCTTCAACAGTAAACTCTGGGAAGCTTCAGGACACTGGCAGCACTACAGTGAAAATATGTTCTCTTTTGAGATCGAGAAGGAAACTTTTGCCCTTAAACCGATGAATTGTCCAGGACATTGGTTTGTACTCTGAATTGAAAACCTTATTTTACTATATTTATCCTTTGTGAGGCCAAGGGAAAATACATGGAGTGCTAATACATGTTATCGTGCATGTTTACAATAGACTACTGAGCAACTGGTGTGTCCAGAGAGCTCCCGTGACAGTGTCCCAAAGCAGACCAAATTCAAGTCTTGCAGGAGTGTCTTTCAGTAAGTCTGCACTGAGTGAGCTAGGTTTGTGGCTGCTAACAATATTTTTATGTACCACTAGTAAATACAAATTATGGTGGATAGAGGTAGGCATCAAATGGTACACTGAAAGAAGGTACGGTCTAGGTTGTTACTCTCGCAGTGTTTTTTCTTAGTGGTCTTTAGCAATATGTTCAGAGTACTGCACTTTTTACCAGCTTTTTAGGGTGCAGACAACCTGAATGAATACTTAAAAATCTGATGAACGTCTATACTGATGTTATTGTAGCTTCTGTATTGTCTTAAATTTTCTATAAGATGGATAAAAAGAAGGTTCTTTTATGTTCCTTCTAGCTTGATGTTTGCCCATCGTCCACGATCCTGGAGGGAATTGCCTCTCAGGCTTGCAGACTTTGGAGTTCTTCACCGAAATGAACTCTCTGGGACTTTAAGTGGCTTGACTCGTGTTAGGCGCTTCCAACAAGATGATGCTCACATCTTTTGCACAATAGAACAGGTAAAAAAACAAACCAACAAACAAAAAAACAAACCAACCAAAGAAAAAAACAAACAAACAAACAAACAAACAAACAAACAAAAAAAAAAAAAAAAAAAAAAAAAAAAAAAAAAAGAGAAACCAACCCGCTAAAACAACACATCCAAAAACCAACAACAATCTTCCACCTGCTAGTCAAGCAAAAAAAACCCCAACTCCTACCCCTCCCAGTGTAAAACAACATAAACCAGAAAAAAGTCCCCCAACTCTAGCTTCTTCTATTGTGTTACTTTGTAGCATAATGCTGGTTTTGATAAGGTTTTTTTTTTGGTAGGTTTAGATTTTCCTTCTTAGTCATCTGGTATTCTGTATTTCTTAACCTTCTTCAATAACGCTCAAGTCAATAGCCTGTTGAGCCTGGCTTCTACGTTTGAAGCTGCCATAATTTGTGTTTATTTTTCTTTTTTTAAATGAAAAAAATGCTTATATTTAAAGAAGGAAACAGTTATTTGAGGGAAGTTCTTGATGATGAGTTACATAATAAGATTTTCTGTATAGAATTTTTCCCTTTAGAAAAGATATTTTGGGCAACTAAACCCCAAAAGGCAAAATTTTTTGTATCTTCCATCTCCCCCTGCAAAGAAAAAAGCTGTTGACCACATCTTGTTTTCCATGGTAATGCTGACTCAATAGATTTTGTCAGCAATGTGATAGATTTTAGTGGAGCATTTGTGAATAAATTGATGTACCCTTGTCAGATTTGACTTAGGGAATTTGGCTGCAGAAGCCCAGGCTCAACAGGAACATTACTTTTCTTGCCATGCTTTGAAGCTGCAACACCTAAGTTCTTTCTTAACCCATTGCCTTGAAGAGGGTTTGTAGTATGTGATTTTTAAAATATTTTTTAAAAATTATTTAATGGACTCCTATATTCTGGTTATGAGGAATTCAGTAAATCGAATTACCTTTTTATGTGAGTAAATTTTAACTGATGTTTTGTTTACATTTAAGATTGAAGAGGAAATCAAGGGCTGTCTTGATTTCTTGAAGTCAGTGTATGCTGTGTTTGGTTTTACCTTTCAACTACATCTTTCTACAAGACCAGAAAATTATCTAGGAGAGTTAGAGATCTGGGATCATGCGGAAAAGGTAATTCATTTAAAAGCAAGCAAACAAATCCCTTAATATATGGATTTGCAGAGATGGATATTTAACTAAGTGCTTTCATGTTGAACAGTGAAATAGCTTATATCAGATGGTAAATACTGACCTTAGTGGAAAAGCTTCTTGAAAAATGTTGCATTAAATGTTTCTGTGTAAAATGGAAACTTTCTGGTGCTTACTTAAGCTCTTATCTTGAAATAATTTCATTTTTATTAATCTTCTTTCCAATTAATCACAGCATTTGTGATTAATTGGAAACTACTCTTTTTTTCAGGATTGTTTGTAATAAATGGTAAATTCTTGAACAATAGGAGTCATGCTGCCTGTTGACTCCCCTTTGTATTTCAAAGGCAAATGCTTTGAGCTACAGTAATGAAAGGTTCTGTTATACCTTTAAAATTATTATTTTATTTTTGTGATTAGCAACTTCAAAACAGCTTGAATAACTTTGGAGAACAATGGCATTTGAATCCAGGAGATGGTGCGTTTTATGGTCCTAAGGTTAGTGAATCAAAATTGTTATACAGCTTTGGGATGGACAAGAATACAGACACAATGCAGGCAAACTATAGTAATTATTCTTTTACTTCACAGATTGATATTAAAATCAAAGATGCTATTGGCAGGTACCATCAGTGTGCTACTATCCAACTTGACTTCCAGCTACCCATTCGATTTAATCTTACCTATGTTGGGTGAGTGGTTGAGCTAAATATCTTCTCCTTTTAAAAGAAATAGCCATTTATTTTAGGAAGTTATTTTCATTATATGTATCTCCTATGAAATAGAGATGGATCAATGATCTGTTGCTCACTTACAGGATTAGCCTGTATATCAGCAGCCTGGTTTGGAGGGGAAACATCCCCAGTTAGTAGAGAACTGAGTCACAAATTTGCAGATACTTCTTCAACATAACAACTCACTTTAATTGTAAATGCTGATGATTTCAGGAAAATTTCATTTTCTGTCTTGTCTACCAGTTCTGAAGACAATTGATCATATATAATGCTAAAGAAAACTTGTTTGATGCAGTTCTCACTTTCAGCCTAGTCACTCTATCTCCTTTGAAGGGCTTGCATACAAACAAATGTCTTAAGGAGCTAGCGTGTTTGTAATAAATACCTCATTCTTTTTTTCAAATAAAGTTAGTTAACTTTTATCAACATAAACCAGGTTTGAGTAGTTATTAAGGAAAATCTTGCTTAGGCTTCTAACGGGGAGGATGGATATTTACACACTGAGTAAATTAATCTTAGTACCGCGTTGACCTGAATACACTTTTTCTGTGTTGTTTTTCTTACTGTGTTTGGATTTGCATGTTGCAAACAACTTGATGGGAAGGGTAGAATAAGAATCTGTTACTTTTTGGTCCAGCTGCATGTTCTACAGTAGATGTCATGGCTCTTTAGTAGGTGGTAATACTGTTACAAACAGCAGCTGTCTTGTTTTAATCATAGGACTGTAGTTTAAGGAAAGAAATTAATAGTAATGGCAGGGAAGAACCTGTGCAAAAAAAAAAAAAAATAAAAGCAAGACATAGCAGAAATCAAAGAGCAAGGAAGAATGTAAAATATTAAAATGCACAGAAATGGAGCTGGGTCAGTTGAGTGTTTTATCAAAATTGAGAGTTTGTGCCTACATCACTAGCTACTGGTATTTTTATTTTAAGTCACTGTGACTATTCAGTATTCCTTTAAAAGCCCAAGTGTCTTAAAGTACATTTTTAATAAAAATGGTAGATTTTACCTCAGTATAACTGTATATTGTCTTTCTGTGAAAAGTAGAATCAAAAATATTAGTAGGATTATCTGTGTGTGAGCTTAGATGTATTTTTAAAAAAGCCCAAACTTTATGTATTCTTTTCCAGTAAGGATGGCGATGATAAGAAAAGGCCCGTGATTATTCACAGAGCTGTTTTGGGGTCTGTGGAGAGAATGATAGCTATTCTAGCAGAAAACTACGGAGGAAAATGGTACGTGGCACAAATGCATTTCTAAGAAGTGTTTAACGATGTAGAAAAAGCTGATCCTCTGTTATGTCCCATGTAGTATAATGCAAAATAGTATCCCTAGAATTTCCTCAAAATTAGTAGGTAAGATTTCAGGAAAAGAAGTCCAGTATTATGGTCTGAGTTGTATGATACACTTTTATTAATAGTCTATTGTTAAAAATTAGATTGGAGGAAAACAAAGCAGAAATAAGAATTGTAATTGAATGTATATGTGCTGCATTATTCTGGTTCCTTTTTTCTTAAAAATCATGCTTTTGTACTGGGAAGATGGTAGACGTATGTAAAGCAATTATACAGGCGTGAATGAGTCCTAATAAGTGATTTTTTTAAAACTTGTAAGATGTATTGTTTAATTTTGAATAAGTTGTGAAGATATTTTTCATAAATTTATTGAAAGTATTAAGGAAGAGTTAATTCCTACTTTCAGCCACCTGGCTGTGCATCTTTCACTATAAAGTTTTTATTTTTAAGTGGAAATTATTGTGGCGGGGGGGGAAATTCTGTTTAAAATTGTGTAGACAGCTAGGAAGTGAACAGAAGATCAAAGTTCTGTGTATGTCATTTTACTGGAATCAGTCTACTTGCTATTAAAATAGCAATTGTGAACTTGGAAAGAGGACGATAACACATTATCAAACATGCTTAGCTAATGTAAATATTTTTATAAAGTACAGTAGTTATTATTGGGGAACACGACTGTATGAATGTGAATGTAAAATACACATTTGTTTCATATTTTTCCTGTGCTGCTTGCCAGGCCCTTCTGGCTGTCTCCACGGCAAGTGATGGTTGTGCCGGTGGGACCCACTTCAGAAGTGTATGCCCAGCAGGTGAGAGTGGGGCCTGCCTTTTCATAGTAGCAAGCCATTTTAGTAGCTCCTCAACTACTTGTCCTAGAACAAAGAAAGACTGCTTTTAACAGTTTTGGAGACGTGCTTGTGGGGGACATAGATTTTTCTATATAGATTGTTTTTTCCTTTAGTAGTTACTGAAGTATGTACATAATAACAGAACCCAAAATACTTAGAAGTGACATATCCCTTTTTCAGGCTTATATATATTTCCTTCTGCATGACAAACCTTACGTAGTAACTAGTGATTAATTACAGAATTATCTCCTTAATTCTGAGTCAGTTTCTGCCATTTCCCAGTGTGTATACTCTTGACTGTTGCACTTGACCATGGCTGGTTTTACCCTCTCCCCTGCTTTTATTTTAATGTAAGCAGAAGTGGGTTTGTTTCTTGTCCTCCTTCTCCTCCTTTCTCAAACTGAAGCAAAGTTTTTGACATTCATCAGTATAGCTGTGTGAGGAGATGAGCAAATATTTGATATGGATGTTACTGTGTATTATCTTCCAGCTGGAGTCCTGCTAAGCCCTTAAGCATATGTGTGTTTTTCTTCAAATAACTTGATTGACTTCCTTAAAATGATTCACAAGAGCGGAATTACGCACATACATGAATTGATTCATTGGGAGAGATCTGGGATTACAGCATGTACAAATTTCATGTTGTGGGATATGTTCTGTAATAATAAGTGCAAACTTACTTTTTTTTAGGTTTGCCGCAAATTTTTTGAAGCAGGATTTATGGCAGATGTGGATCTAGATCCAAGTTGCACATTAAACAAGAAAATTAGAAATGCACAGCTGGCCCAGTATAACTTTATCTTAGGTAATTGCAGCATCTTAAATGATATTCAGAAACATAAGTTTCAATGTTGAACATACAGTTTGTCAAGACTTCTATTTGTAATGTAGGAAGGTAGTTCAATATTGTTTGTGCTGTCTTGCAGTGGTTGGAGAAAAAGAGAAAGCAAATAGCGCTGTCAACGTGCGAACAAGAGACAACAAAGTTCATGGAGAGATTTGTGTATCTTCTGCTCTTGAAAAGCTCAAGAAATTGAAGAGTTCATATGTTCTAAATGCAGAAGAAGAATTCTGATGTTGCTGTTAGGAAATAAAATCATTAGCTGCCCATGTGAAATGGTGTTTTTTTTCCTCCTGTACAGTAGTAATGCTCATTTGAGAGAATAGTTAATGGATACACAAAATAAGCAAATGTTGCTGTGCTGATGCTTCACGAATAGCATGAGAAGACAGAATCAACTGCACACTCCTTTGACAACGCATTTGATTTTAGTCTGCGCAAGTCCCAGAGTGCTTATTTAAAACATCCTTCACTGCTGCTAAAATATGTTGGTTTTGCTGGGGAAATAAATGGGAGCTGCACGCGGCTCAGGAGCGGGAGGCTGGGACATGTACTGGCTGTGCTGTGGTTGCCGAGCTGCTGCAGGTACGCAGCAGTTGCATAGCTCACCTGACGTGGAATCCAAAGCTTGCCAGTTGGTAGGTGCATCAGAAGCATTTTGCTTTAGCTTTGTTGTTTGTTTTTGTTTTTTTTTCATTTTTTGTTTGTTTTTTTTTTGTTTGTTTTTTGTGTGTGTGTGTGTGGCTTTTTTTTTTTTTTCAAATTCAAGATTATATTGATTTATTGAGGGTGAAGGAAGGAATAGCTTGATTTTCTGAATTTGTGTTCACAGCTTACTAATATATTGGTGTCTCTGTTGGAAATCTCAGTGAAAAAAGGCACTGAGTTGGTGTGATAATTGGTTGCTGTAACAGTGATTGCCAAGAATGAAATGGAATTACTTGCCATATCTGTGTGGAAAGTGTTTTATTTTTTCCTCTGTTCGCTGTTTTGGCTTTTTCCCTAAAACAAACCTTTTAAAAAAACAAATTGATTGCTGTATTTTCTCGAGATACTGTGAACGCTGGAAAGTTGAAGATGACAATTTTATAACACAGCATGTTAGAATTTAAATTGGCCATATCAATCTGACTCAGTTATGCTTATAAATTATTTTCAATTTACTGTTGAATAACAGTTACTAGGTGAGTAAGATTTTTTTGAGAGATTAATTTTGCCATTTTTTTTTTTCACTTTTTATACGCAGGTTTTTAGTTAAAAGGGTTAGGTAGTGTTAAATATATTACTCAATTAGCTACACAACTGTAGTTGTGATTTCAATGTCACTGAAATGAAGCACTAAATAGTACTTAGTGCATAAATGTTCTACAAATAGAGCTAGTGTTTTACTTTTGCCTTATACTTGTACAGGCATGTGTTTAATAGACAAAGCCAGACTACTACAAAACCAAAAATAAGCTTATGTGGTGTTAGTGATTTATCCCCTGCTTTTGAAAGGGGGAGGGGGAACACTAAAGGAACAAGGGCTAGGAATGCGTTGGGCCCCACTTTACAGTATTAATATGAGTGAGGGGGTGTGTGTTTATTTGTATTATTAATATCTAGGAAATATTTTCATAGACTACAGCCTGTGATACACCTGTGCCATAATCTGGACAGCAGAATTAACTTTTTTTTTTTACAGGGAATTTCTAGTTTTTGGTGTAATATAAGACCATTTTTTAGTATAAATATATCAGTGTTGCGATTTAAGTTTTCAGCTGACCCGCAGCACTGAGAGGTCATTGGAGGATACAATTCAGAAACGCAATACAAGTTACAATCGCCTGCAGACAGAAGGTTTAGTAAGGCCGGTAAAATGGGGATGCGGTGCGTTTCCTCAGGGCCCGGGCCGAGGGCGCG
>NW_008584456.1:0-2348 GCF_000691845.1 Merops nubicus | reverse complement strand
CCAACCCAAACCATTCCATGGTTCTGTGCCCGTGGAGCTTTGCACAGCTATGATTTCCTTACTGGTCCACATGGGTGGGTACAGAAAACCCCAATTTAGGAAATGAATGGGGCCTTAGCCTGAAAGCCATTTTGAGCAGAAAAGCTCCTTAGCTGAGCTACTGAGGAACATCTGTGCACTCTATGAGCCATCTACTGATGTCTTGAGCATATACTCAGAGTTTTGCAGGCCTTTTTGGTTTGCTTTTGGTTTTTTTTCAGGCTGTGACTAGCAATTGTTGTGGATCCTACCTGGGAATGCTCCTTTGCCCTCTCTATAAAATGTAATTCCAGAGGCTTTGCTCTAGCCACCCTGACCTGAGAGTGGATTGTCCACAACACCAGCTCTGAAACAGAGACTCTTATCCTCCCCCCACGAGATTTTCATCGTAACACTTCCAGGCACCAGCCCAGGATGGGTTAAGACAGAAGAAGACAACTCTTATTTTCCTCCTACGTCCAGGATATTTCCTGACAGCTCTGAGTTCCCTGAATTCAGCCATGAGCTTGCTGACAGTGCTGCCCAAAGTGAACCCAAGTGTGGTGGGCAGAGGGGGTCACACAGATGTACTCTCCTCCCACACACCAAGCACAGAAACAAGCCAGCCCTGGCTCATCTGTTTTCCCCCCTGTGCAGGGCAGAGTGAAGCAGAAATCAGTGGCTTTACCCCTGTGAGGGAAACAGCCCCCCCAGCACAGGCACTGGGTGATCCAGCTCTTTAAAAACAAAAGCAGGAACTGTTTTCTGTGCATGCAGCTCCTGCTGATTGCCATGAGAACAGCCCCACTCTAACTGTGAGTGGAGGCTCTTTTACCATAGTGACAGCAATAAGATCACTTTCTGAAAACTTCCCAATTAGTCTCATCAAATTATGTGTGATTCACCTGGCAACTGCACTATCTTTAGTACCTTCATGGCTATCAGGTGGTCTCTGTTCCTGTCTTTCTCCTGTTACAGTGAGAAACCTATGCTGACGAAGAATGTTATGACATTTCTGACCAAAACACTGCTTAAAATCCCAGTTAAATCCTTCTAACGATCATACCCAGAGAGCTCGTAAGCCAGAAAGCATCAAAGAGTTAATAAATTTCTGTAATGCATTTAAAATATCAGGCTCCTCAGTGCTGAGGACCACGGGTTGACAGCAGCAACAGAAAGCATCCACAGCAAGTTCCCCAGCACGTGTTGTCTGCTCTTACCTGGCAAATAATAGCTCTGCTCAGCTACTTCCTAATATCTTCCAATCCCACCTTCACAGTGAAACAAATCACTCATAACAATGCCTGTAAAATATTTTCAAACTACTTCTCCAACTTCCCCAGTGGTACAAACATACATCTACCCGTGAGTCTCTCTTGGATACTAGTGTTTAGAAGGTCCAAAATGTTCCTTCTCTTTGACCATCTTCCTTTTCCTGCCTTTATTTCCTACGGCTGCTGTCCTGTCTGGTTTGGCTCAGCCTGTCTGTAGCTGTGGTTACTGAGGGAGCAATGGGATAGGTGAGCAATCCACTAAAATCTTGCTACAGGCAGTGCTAGTTCCAGCCTTGGAGTTAGCAAGAGGGTACAGAGGGTGCTGGAGGTTTCCTCACACCACCTGCTGTAAAGTGTGCAGCGTGACCTCAGAAAGGCATGAAATCAATGTGCACTGTCATGATTTTGAGAAATTGATCTTTTATATCTGCTCAAAGCACTGAGCAGTCCGTCTGGATAGGAGGATTTATCAGCTCCTCTGTTTATAATTTTTCCCTCTGAGCTCCTGTTGGGAGATAAAGGCAAGATAATCCCAGACTCCCAGCATGGTGGGGTTGGGAGGGACCTCTGGAGATCTCATCCCACCCCCTGCTCCAGCAGCTCACCCCCAGCAGGGTGCCCAGGGTCACACCCAGGAGGGTTTGGGATCTTTCCAGAGCAGGAGACTCCACAGCCTCTCTGGGCAGCTGCTCCAGGCTCCACCCTCACCCCAAAGAAGTTTCTCCTCCTGCTCAGGTGGCACCTCCTGGGTTCCAGTTGGTGCCCGTTGCCCCTTGTCCTGTCCCTGGCACCACTGAGCAGAGTCTGGCCCCAGCCTCTTGCTCCCTTTAGCTCTTGCTCAGCACCAATACACCCACTGTCGTTGTCCCAGAGGAATCCACTGCTGGCTCTGCTGCTGCTCCACACGCTGCTGGTGCCCAGGGGTCTGAGTGAGCAGCACCAACGTGCCTGGTGTGTGCATGCAGCTGTCTGCCTGCAGTCCCTGGGCATGGCTGGTGGTGCTCCCTGTCACTAGTAACCAGAAGCTGTGTTTAGTAAGGTTATGCACCCTCAGCA
>NW_008584455.1:3435-3789 GCF_000691845.1 Merops nubicus | reverse complement strand
ATTTCCAAACAGGCCCCGTTCGCTCTGTTTTCCAGTTAAAAATATATTAAAAAATAGGAATGTGGGGTTTGTAGAGAGGAACGTTGGTAACCGCTTCGAACGTCTGGTGTGATAATGAAAGGGTCAGTCCTCAGCTTTGAGCACGACCGATTTAGACTCTGGTGCTTGGCACCAACACTGGGGCCCAGCGTGGTCCAGCCTGCCTGCAACCCCCCCCTGCGCCCAGGCCAAGGGAAGGTGATGCTTCTGCACTGGTGGCACGGTGCAAGGCTGGGCAACTGCCCCTCCTGCTCACACTGTCAAGAGGACATCCAAGTCGCCGTCTCTTAATGCCTCTTGAGAAGGGAGTCTGAG
>NW_008584455.1:2972-3358 GCF_000691845.1 Merops nubicus | reverse complement strand
TGGGTGAAGGCGGGATGCCTGGGAGATGGATGCTGTACCCTGCCCACTGCTAGCCCAGCCAGCCCCCAGCACTGGCATACAGCCCCATAGCAGAGCCCGCAGGATGGGGTCACCGAACGAGGCTGCAGCCCAGCTCCTGTGAGCTGCTCTCAGCACTGTGAGGCTGGGCACGGCTTGCTCCCAGCGCAAGGTCGCCTGCCTGCCCCCCTTTGCCGGGCAGCTCCCCCCGGCTGGGCTAATCGCGGTTCAGGGTGTGCTGCCGAGCCTCCCGCGCCGCTGCTGCAGCCTTGAGTTATTCCTGATACCAGGCATCCCTCTCGGCCTTGTGGCCAGGTAGTCACAACACGCGCGGCAAGCTGTGCCAGCTACCCAGACGTCCCTCACCG
>NW_008584455.1:2591-2935 GCF_000691845.1 Merops nubicus | reverse complement strand
CGTCGCTCCCCGTTCCCCTGCGAGCTGCGTGGGGCACCCGGCCAGCACTGCCCCACTGCCAGCTCGCGTCGCTCCCCAGACCTCGGGCCTCCTGTTTATCCTGGAGATGGCTAATCAGAGAAAAACAAGTTGCTGGAAGCCAGGGCTGAGGTCGCGGTGGGGACCACAAGTTGGCTGCAGTGGGGTTCAGTTTGAGGATGTACTGGGACAGTGGGAGGAAGAGGGACAGGAAAGTCACCGGTACCCAGGGCTTGTCCCCCACCCAGCCCCTTCTGGGGACACCTCTTTGTCCCTCTCAGCCTCCGGGGCCATCAGGTGGCCGGTGGCAGGACCAGCACAACCCG
>NW_008584455.1:0-2581 GCF_000691845.1 Merops nubicus | reverse complement strand
CTGCAGGGAAGCGCGTCCAGCTCTGGTTATAAACCCATTTCCCGCCGGGGCTGTGGAGCGCAGCCCTCCCAGCCCAGCCCGGGCCAGCTCCGGCGGGCCCATGGCTCTGAGCCCGTGGGCTTAACCTGCCAGGAAGGGCAGTGGCAGGAGGTGGCGACTCCGAAATTCTGCTCTTGGCTTGCCAGAGTTGGGCCCTTCCCAGAGGCGTGGGCAGCAGGTGCCCTGCACCTGCGGATCCCTGTGCCACCCTGGATGCCCACCCCTCTCTGAGGAGCTGCTGGCACTGGTCACTCCTGCCCCAGTGCCTCCCCAGGGTGCTGCCCCAGAGGGTGCATGTGTGCCAGTCCTGGGGACACTGGGTGGTTGCAAGTGCAATGGGCACCCCCCAGCCCTGCCCCATGCCCAGGGACACCATTGGGATGCTGTCCTGGCTCTGGGCAGCTGGCACTGAGCACTGAGAGAGCAGCTGCCCTGCCCAGATCCTTGCTTGGTTTCTGGGAAGAGGAGCACCTGAGCAGCAAGAGGGCTCAGGGGCTTAGGACCATTGGGCTCATGGCTTAGGGCCACAAAATTATTAGGGGGCTGAAGCACCTCCCCTCTGAGGACAGCCTGAGAGAGTTGGGTTTGTTCACCCTGAAGAATAGAAGGTTCCAGGGAGACCGTATAGCAGCCTTCCAGGACCTATGGGAAAGCTGGAGAGGAACTTTTAATGAGGGCATGTAGTAACAGGATAAGGGCTAACAGTTTTAAACAGAGAGATGTAGAGCAGATATTAGGAAAAAGACCTTTACTCTGAGGGTGATGAGACACTGGAACAGGTCTCCCAGCGAGGCTGTGGATGCCCCGTCCCTGAAAGTGTTCAAGGCCAGGTTGAATGACGCTTTGAGGAACCTGGTCTAGTGGGAGGTGTCCCTGTCCGCTGCAAGGGGTTTGGAACTAGATGATCTTCAAGGTCCCTTCCAACCCAAACCGTTCTGTGATTCCATGATTCTGTCTCAAGTGCCATCCTGCACTGCAGCCCACACCCTGGCTGGGTTGGAGCAGAGGGGAGTGGGCAGCACCCTACACCTGGGTGCACAGCCTGCCTCATCAGACTGGCACTCCCCAGGGACCTCTTGGTGTCAGGAAAAGGGGGTGGGCAGCATGACAGTGGCATCCAGGGCTGGGTGGCTCTGCAGGAAACTCTCCCGCCCTCCCGGGGCATTGACCCACGCAGTGCTATCTAGTACACTTTGCTCACTCCACCACCGTTCCTGGCTTTCCTGGGAGCTGCTGTTTGCTTTTCTCTGAATTATGACTCCAGCTTGTGCCTTTGATCTGGGCTATGTCGGCCAGCGGTTGCCAGCCCCTCTCCTGCCTTTGAAGTGCGGTTGCCTTCCTAGCCTTGGACGCTGCTTTTGCGACCTCGGGTGCAATCCTGGCCCCATGGTGTGAGACACCTGGGGTGAGAGCATCCCCGGGATGCCTGAGGTGCTCAGCATCTCTCTGCCCCAGAACCTTGTGATAGGCCAGCAGCACAGTGCACAGCTGTGGTCAGGCAAAGAGACATTGAGAGGTGTGTTTGCCCAGTGGCAAGCACACCAGGGGATGCTGGCAGGGTGCTGGGACCAGAGCATCGCTCCCTCCTGTGGCAGTGGGCAGGGATACAAGAGGTCCTGCACAAAAAAAAGAAGACTCCACTGACACTCATGTCCTAGAGTGAAGGGAACTTTCAAGTCCACAGTTCCATCCGGAGGGATGTGACCTGCAGGGAAGGTGGCTTTCTGTGCACCAGCCAATGCATCCTGGCATGAGCCCTGCTCTCCCTCCCTGTCTGGCAGGGAGCAGTGGTGGGGAGTGCTCAGCCTGCCCTTTCTGCCACTGAGAAGCTGAGACCAGGCTTTGGACTCTGGCCTTGAGTGGATCTGAGCGTCCTTATCCCCTCTCCGCTCCCCTGGCTCGGAGATGATCCAGCCTTATCTGTTACACTTTGTTCTCCTGCTGTCTGGGTGTGGAGTGGAGATCGGTGTGCAGACCTTTGACACACAGACTCACACACAGACACAGAGACACAGACAGACACACACGCTGCCACGTTACCACCCACGCATGCACCGGAGCCATGCTCATCTCCACAGGGCTGCACACACAGCTCCTGTGCATACATGCATACTCATGCTCACCTGCATGTGTGCACCCCCTCCGTGCCCTGCATGCCCCTGTGCAGTACCCCCCTCCAGGGCACACACATCTTTCCCCATCCCTGCGTGTGTGTGTTTGCTTTCTGCATGCTGCATTTGGTTCCCCGTGGAGCGTAGCGCTTGCCCAGCCTGCCAGCTTCCCCCGGGGGAGAGCCAAGGTCCCCCATGCATGTCGGCACGGCCCACAGGGCACCCCACAGCCCTGCCAGGGGGTGTGGGCAGGAGCAGGGTGGGCTTCCCTGCGTCAAGCCTGGATGGAGAAAAAAATGTGGCCAGCAAGGCAGGAGCTACTCTGGGATCCCAGGAGCAAACCTGGGCATCCCTTGTGTCGCCGCTGCGTCGCCCTCGCTCGCCGCGGGGCCACCAGGGATGTCTCGTGCTGCCCGCAGGGAGGCCATCCC
>NW_008584454.1:0-6843 GCF_000691845.1 Merops nubicus | reverse complement strand
TGGCGGGGGAGGACGGAGGAGAGTCTAGTAAGCTTCCATCTGAAGAGGGTGGGCTGACGCAGCTGCCTTCACCTTGTATGTAGCGAACGCACTTTTTTTTTCTCCTAGAAACAGGGAGAGAGTTGTCTGTGAATAAAGGGCAGAGGTGCTGACGGAGACAGTCACCTACAAGCAAGGAGCCGCCACTTTGCTACTCTGGGCTCTGCACGTGGGGCGCTCCCCGGCCCCCCGCGCCGTCCTGGGGGTCTAGCGGGATATCCTCGGCACCTCCCCTCAGCTAACAGATTTAGAAAGGATTCCCCAGCTGTGCCTTCGTCCCCTTCTCTTCAGGCTGCTTCCTGTCCTCAGCTATTTTAATAAACGGAAAGTCAAATAAAACCCTTTTTGGAGCCCACTGCGCTAATCTATGGTCTTGACTTTCCTCCAGAAGAACAGAATTAAAGTGATTTGATCCTTATAAAATAGAAGTTCTGGATAGTTGACGGTATCTCAAGGTGTCCCACAAGGCAGTCCGACTCAGCGGGGCTACCTCCACACCTGCATCACCTGTCGCCTCTTAGGATGCACTGCCCTTGAAGGCAAGGACGGCTGCCAACTACTGCTCATTGCTTCCTCCTCTGTTAAGAACCACACCAAATGCAGAGAGGTCAGAGTCAGACAGGAGGGATATACAATAGAGAGAACGAGAGAGGGGAAATAAAAACAAAACAACCAAACGAAGCGAACGGGAGCAAAAAAAAAAACAGGAAAAGAACAGGATAAACAGAGTATGATCCAAAATAACGAGAATAACTGGTTGTATGGCCTGCAGGTTGTGGCTTTAAATCGACTCAGTTTTACTTTTTTTGTTTTAAGGGACAGTGGTAGATTTGGGAAGCTGTTTGTCTGCATTTTGGGGAACCTTACTCTGAGAGACCATCCATATAAGTTCAGAGCAGAATCCAATTTGAATAGGTGAAGAGCACGACGACAGGTACAAAGGTGAGGAGCAACATGGAGCTTATTTCACACCAGAGAATACAAGAGTCTCACAAGAGCCGCTCACCTTCAAATAAATGAGTAAGTGACCTGACAGAGATCTTTTCTCCTCCCTCTGTCCACTTAATAATGTAAAGGAGCAATGAAAACAGATGAGAGTTTCACACCATCTCTCTTGCCAAGTATATGCAAGACAATTCTAGCAGCAGGACAGCAGCAATGAGGCAAACAACCACAGCATCTGGCAGAATGATGTTCAGTGGCCACCTTGACCCTAGCAATGATGGGTCTGCAGCCCTCTTATTCACAAGTGCACTTTCCACGGGAAGTGCTGAACTGCTGTCACACAGCCCAAGGTATATGACGACGTCCATCTAGAGCAGTTCTGCCACAAAAACTTTGGATGCTCACCTAAGCATGGGACAGAACCACCGACGTGAAGGAGTAGGCTGGTCTCTCCCTCCAGTGGATACTTTGCCCTGGCTCAGCAACTTCATCAGAGGAAGTGCCCGAGCTCCACTACTGATCGTCAATGTTCTCCCCTACGTATGGCAACTGGATTTGACTTGGGTTAAACCAAGGTCTGCTGTCTAGGCAATGGGGAAAGATGTTTCTTGACCGCAAGGGAGACCTAACCAGCTTGATCCTGGAGTTAAAAGATATCGGCTCCCAAAGCCAGGATGGGAACAGCAACCCTGGCACCCCATCATCCCACCAGCTTCAATGAGGGACCAGTGCTGTGGCATCCCTTCCTCTAGAGACTCAGGCTCTATTCTCAGGTTCTGCTCCACGTTCCACATGGCAAGGTAAGGGGTTAGGGATATTAGAGTTTTAACCATGTAAGCCTGCAGATCGATCCATGCTAAAAACTAAAGACAACCATGCAACTTAAATGTTAAAAACAAAGAAAGAAGGAAGGAATGAAAGATAGAAGACAGCAAGTGAAGTCTGTAAACCATGCTTTATTAGAGCAATGTTAAAAGACAGAAAATAATTAATTTGGTGGGCTCAAAACAGAACCTGCGAATTGTTCTACCATCCACAAATAATGTGGGAACCTTCTTGCTCTTGGCCAAGGACAGCTCTGCTGCTCTTTCTCCCCTGCACTCTCCTCTGCCTCACCACTTCTTAGCTTCAGCTGCACAATGCTACCAGGGCTACAGTTCATGTTTGGACCTTCTGTATGGCTCCAGTGGCAAAGCAGAACAGTGATGCTTCACAAAGCTCACTGATAATACCTGTGTGGAAAGGTCTCACTATCTGGAGACTGCAGGGCTCCCCTACATCCCCACATTAAAACTGGCGAGCAGAAACCCAAGCTCTGCCTGCCTCATTGATGGTGGTCCAGAAGGCATTCAGCTGCATTGCTCTGAACCTACAAGGCAATTAATTATTTCACTGCAGGCAGTTTGAATCTACTATGCCAAAAATTCAAAATGATTTTTTAAATACTATTTAAGTTCTGTGGCCTGAAAGGAAGAGCTCCATGGCAAAGCAGACTTAAACCAGGTCTATTTGACTTTTTGAATCTGCAGAGTTAACAACCTTTTTAAAACTAAACCCACTGTCCTGATTCCTGAGGTAATTTTCCTTTGACTAGGATTAAGGAAGCAGATTACTTCCCCTGCTTCTGTTGTATGTTAAACTCTCCAATTGTGTGGCTACTTTTAGTCTGAAAAGCCATTTACTTAAATCATGATGGCTCAACGGGGGGACATTTTTCCAGCCCGTGCCATTCCCACCATGTGTTACCTCTGCTCATGTACATGTGGGGGTTAGGTGGGACAGAAGGCATAGATGGTAAAATCCCAAAGCCTGCAAGCCAAATTTTACCAGAAGTGAATACCAGGGAAATTTGGTGAAGGGGAATAAACAAGGAATAATTTGTGCCTCAGTTTTGCTCTCCTAAAAGTGGGAACAAAAATACTAAATATCTTTCCTCGGAAGCACTAGCGAGGGTGATTGACTTATGTGTCTCACCCTGAAAACATCAGCTGCTACATCAGTCCAGCAGACACCCACAGACCTGACTCTGCTCATGCTGCCCTTGAAACTAGTCCCAGGACAGCATCGGGAAACCTGTAATGCTGCAACTGTCACCAGTGAAAGCCATAGAGGAGGACAAGGGTTTACACTCAGCTGCTGTGAGCAAAGATGTCTCAGTTTCTGCTGTAGCAGCAAACTGCACATCTTTAGCACCTACCTAAGATGCTCTACAAAATGCTACCATGCATCAAATGCGATGTTATAATGGTTAGGATCAGAACTAGGAGAGAAATGTTCTAATACCTAGTGGTAAAATGCCTCCATGCATTAAAAAAAACAAAACAAAACAAAAAACCAAACCCAACAACAACGACAACAAAAAACCCCCAACAAAACAAAACACCAAGAAAAGCAGCTGACTCTGCATTGGGAAGTCTAAAGTTATCAGCTACACCACTGAAGTAGTTTCTGATATGCTGCAACACTTTGGTATTTCTGACCAAAATGTGGCATGTTAAGAAGGGGTTTATGCTTCACGTGCAACCTAAGCACTGTACAGAGTGAACAAGAAGCCCCCTTGCTGATAAAATGTGGTTTTAGAAGTATGCTGTTCACTCAAACAGCTGGGGACAGATAAAGCAACACAAACATGTTCCTCTGGTTCTGGTACTTGGCCCACAGAACCCGACATGCTTCAAATACTCTGTCTGTAGACTACACAGATATCTGCTGATGCTAACCACCAAATAAGGCCTAGCTAAACACAGGATTCAAGTCTGTGGCTAGCATAAGATTCGAGCCACCTGGCACAGTGAAGTGACAACCCAGCTCTTCTGGACTAACTCTTCTTCCTTTAAGCTTAACTGCTGCTTGCAAAGCTTATTTTACATCCACACTGGTACTGACACGTAAGACCCCAAGCCCAGGTACCAGCATGCCTTGAATGGGACAAGATGCAACCTGTTGAAGACACTTCTAGTGCCTTATCTAGTCTTTTGACACATAACCCACCCTCGATCCATGTTTTCCTTGACACTAAGCACAAACAAGACTGCGTGCATACACAAAATATGATGGACATCTGATCTACATTCTAAATGAGATGGAGCACATGGGACTGGCATGAGTAAGAGGGGAAAATGTGGGATAGGAATCACTACACACAGAGTGTGGTTTGGGTTGAAATACCTACCATCATAATATTCCAAATTCAAAGACTGCTTGTATCAGAACAAAGAAACAACAAATTTAACCAAATGCGATTATATAAGGAAAAAGGAATGAGAAAAGAACTACTCGGTATCCCTCCACCAAGAAAGAAGTACGTACTGAGTCATACATGGAATTAAACTCCAGTAGAACATGGGCTGTCGAAATTTGGGCTCTCAGATGTCTTTCATCTCCTTTTAATGCTGGAAACTGTCCTACTAAAGTTGTAATTAGTTTTGTCTAGAGCTCAGGTCTTTACAGCTCACTTGTTGGAAAAAAATTTAGGAAAAATGTATTTTCAGAATCATAAAGACACCAGATCATTAAAAAAAATGGTATCTACATAAACGTTACAGAGGCTTAAAAGCCTACAGGTAGCTATTTAATTTTGCAGATAATACAAAAAAAAACAAACAAACAAACAAAAAACCAGCACAACATAAGCTGTAAACACTGGCTTTTACATCTCTATTTATGAGTGAAACACTAGTGCTGCAGATTCCAGAACCTTTTTAAAAAGCCTTTGGAGGCAGCAGACATAGACCCAAATGAAAGACAAAATATAGCTGTCCAGCTAAACATTCATTTTGCTGACAATCTGGAAAAAAAATAATAAAAAGTCAAAAAACTGTCAGCTTTAAGGACTTCGAGTTTTCTTGTTCCCAGTTCTACCACCAGGGAGAGGTTATTGGTAAAGAAAGAGAGAAAATGGCATTAAATTAGCAAGAAATTCCAAAGATCGAAGACTATTAGCAATTGATGCTGTGGGAGAGAGAAAGGTGGGGAGTGGGGAAAAAAGATTAAAAAAATAAAATCACACAAATGCACTAAGAGGACAGATTGCTTTTATTTCCCCAAAGGCCTGATGGGTAGTATTATACCTGCATGGTTTGCACCATAAACTCTGTCGGTCAAGCCCGAACAATGCCCGACACTTCTTTGGAGTATTTGCATCTGTTAGCATAAGGTAAACACAAAAAATACAACACAATGGTGGATAGAGCTCATTTGGTCTGCGTCGTCTTAGCTACAGCTACGTTCAGCTTTCAATCACCTCCGTTTTATTTGGTAATCTCCCCTCATACCAAGGGCAGGAAAGAAAACAGGACTTTCACAATGAGCCAAAAGAAAACCAACCAATAAAAAAAAATCTATGACACGGAGCCGTGTCCGTGTGGAGCCGGCACTGCACTCGATGCCGTGTTACCGAGGGCTTTGGGACCAGCTTCCCCTGAGTGGAGGCTTGAGTGCAGGAGCGTGGTTGAGCCACAGATCAGATGGGCTTAAGGCTGATGCTGTTTTACAGTGGGTTTTTGGCTAGCAGCAGCAAAAGAGGAAAGCAAAAAATAAAAAAAAAAACAAAACAACAACCAACCAACAACAACAACAACAAAAAAGCAAAACCCTTTCAGAGAGACAATAACTCATGGCAGTGTCCCACTCCCTTGTGTCTCCTAGATCACAACACAGAGCTACAAAGCAACAAGGCAGGAAAAAAAAGGGGAAAGTACCAAATAAACCAGCTGCAAATCAGCCATAGCGAGTCTGGGAAAACTATACACACCTGCAGGGGCCGCACCAGTTATTCTGTTGATCAAGGCCAAAGCGCGCTCGGCATTTCTTAGGAGCGCTCAGGTCTGAATGAGTTCAAGAAAAGCGAGCAGAAAGGGAGAGAGGAAAGAAAAGGAAAGGGGAGAGGGGGGAGAGAGAGAGAGAGG
Source organism: Merops nubicus (assembly GCF_000691845.1). Classification (NCBI taxonomy): domain Eukaryota; kingdom Metazoa; phylum Chordata; class Aves; order Coraciiformes; family Meropidae; genus Merops; species Merops nubicus. Next base: position 952 of record NW_008584454.1, on the reverse strand, counting down.
AAGAGAGAAAAGGGGAGGAAAAAAGAGAAAGATAAAAATAAGGAAAAAATAAAAATAAAAAAGGGAATAAAAATCAATGTCCTCGTTATTAATTGCAAAATATTGACTTTCGATTTTAAAGTTAAAAAAAAAAAGGTGATAATCACATTTTTATTCAACTCTTGAGATTAGCTGTTGCAATTAAAGCTGCAGTATCCCTTTATAAAGGACTGTTTCTTTCCCTTTTGAAAGAGCAGGTAGAGGAAAGTCATTTTGGCTGGTCTGGCAGGATGTTTCAGGCAAGATTTGTTTGGGCTGGGTTTTTTTATTCTCTTTTTTGGAGAGGGGGGAAAAAAGGAAGAAAAGAAGCTGAGTATGGAAGTTAGATCCTGAACATGCTTTTTTCTTCAACTTAGATACAAAATAAGAGGGAAAAAAAAAAAGAAAAAAAAAAGAAAAAAAAAAAGGAAAACATATCTCCTGGGATAATGCAGCTTTTGGAATAACATTCAATTTACTTGGTTTTATTAATTTTTATTTGAAAGAATGGATAAGGACAAGCAGATTGCATAATGAGCAGGTTAGTATCAGCCAGAAAATAAAACGTAAAGCATGGCAAGGTGCTGAGTTAGTACAGCTAGTGAATGGCAATGAATAGGCTTGAGCAGAAAGGGAAAAATAAATAAATCCAAAACTAAAATAAAAGTAAAAAAAAAAAATGCATATGCATGCTAATGTGAGAAGACTTAGTGGGAGCCATGAAAAATGCCATTAGATTAAGGAGGTTCATTACTGACTTGCTTCCATTCTTTATCAGTCTCTTTAAAGAAATACTGCATATTCAATTTGCACAGTTAGTACAACTCTTGCGTTATTTTACCGTATTACTGTTTTAATAGCAATTGTTACAAAAACGAAAAACAAAATTAAAAAAGACTATCAAACATATAATAGATATAAAGATATATATATA
>NW_008584453.1:286-1348 GCF_000691845.1 Merops nubicus | reverse complement strand
AGCCCCGCGTTTCGGCAGGACGGGGAGAGCAGAGCTGAACGCGGCGAAGGGACGCGCACAGAGAACAGAGACGCAGCCGCGCTTTTAGATAAGTATAGACGCATATGCGTGTGCGTCTGGGTGTAAACTCAGTACGAAAGTGAAAGGCTAGTCCAGGTGTAGAACCGATGTATATACACATACACCTTATACACGCACACACACGCCTGTAACTAAAATGACTGATGGATATCCGTATCGACGCGCACGCTCACACGCATACATTGTATTATCCTAAGGAAATAGCGTGTCTTCAGTGCGAATTTTAACATTTCAGACAGGCCGTGGGCACTCGGTGCGGCCAGAGCTGTGGAGCGGCCAGGCAGCGTATCCCTGCTGCTCGGCACACACAGCGGGGCGCAGGCTGTGTGGAAATCCACACAGTTTCTGCGGCGGTTCTCCAGTTTTATTTTGCTGCCATATTTTCTTTGATGTGAAGAAGAAGCGGGCATTGTCAAGGCCGGAAAGGTATATTGGTTTGCAGACAGAGTCGTGTTTCTTTGCACTGTCCTTATTTGTGTAGGAGCTTTCCAATATACTGCAGGCCGGACTGCAACTGCAACAGGCTCTGTGGCAAGCCACCGCGGTCACTCTGATAACATCTCCAATGATGAAGGAGACGGAACACATGAGACAGAGAAGAAGTAATAAAAGATACAGGAGATATCGATCAGAACACCAGTCTCCAAAGCTAGCATCATTATTGCTTAATTAGCTTTGGAGAAAGAGGGTCTCTAGATAAAGCACACAGCAGGGGCTTATATATTTTTTTTTCTTCCTCACTCCCAGCAGTTGTTTATGCATTTTATAAAGCGAGTTTTAGAGCAAAAGCAGCTCTCGTATTCTCTCTCAGCTTTCAACTACTCAGGCTGCCCGCTCAGGGGTTGTAGCTTTTTCTGTTTGATCAATGCACTGGAAACCGCTGGAGCCCGAAGTACCTTTTCCAATATCAGTCTTAGAATCCTCTAAGAAACACCAGCATTTTGCCGATCTTCCATTTATTGATTTCATTAATTTTTTTTT
>NW_008584453.1:0-262 GCF_000691845.1 Merops nubicus | reverse complement strand
AAACAAAAAAAAAAAAAAAAAAAAAAAAAGCTTTAGCCTATGTCACTTTTTTTCCCTGCCAAAATGGGTGCATCCTAGGCGGCGTTTTATCTAGGCTCTGCTGCCAGACAGGACTTTCCTTGCTTGCTCTAATTAAGAAATTTTGGTGGTGACTGTGGCAAGGCTGGTTTTCTTTCTCTCCCCTCCCGCTTTTTTTTTCTTTTAGATTTTGTTTCGTTTGGGAGTGGGGGTGGCTGTATTGTTACTTTTACCCCGCGGTTGT
>NW_008584452.1:0-1340 GCF_000691845.1 Merops nubicus | reverse complement strand
TCAGGAGATCTACTGTAGCAAGCCGCTCGTTAGGTAAATGAAGCACAGCTTAAAGAGGAAGTGAATGTACAAGCTGAGGGAAAAGAAGGTTCCTGAGGTTTCCCCCCTTTGTCTATCAGTTAAACTGATTCTGATAAAGCTTTGTAAAATTGTTACACACTGTGCTATATTGTCTTTCATCACCACTTTCCAAATTGAGTTTAAGGCAAAATTTAATCATTGAAGTTTAAACTAACACAGAAACCCCTAAAGGGAAGCCCTGAGAAACCTTACATTAAAATACAGCTTCTGTTACACTGTTGCAAAAGACAGAAAAATAAAAATTAAATATAACGCAAGTGAAAAAAATGCAAAACAAAACCCACATAATGACCTACCTATAGCTACAAAAATGTCAGAAGACAGTAAGAGCTAATGATTTGAGGTGATGATACAGCCCTAACTGAGGCATAACAGAATCACTCTGAACAAAATGCAATCCTGTTTCACTTCATTAAGTTTCGTGTTATCCTCCAGTTTCCCAGCTCTAACGGAAACATTTCCTCATTCCCACTGCAAGAACAGACTTAGAACAACAGACTCAACTACCCCAACCAGCTTGTTAACTTAATGAAATCAGTTCAGTCAAAAGGCTATCACACAAAACCAAATACCCAATTAAGAACTTACCCCTAGAGAGAGTAAACAGAACACTTCAATAAATGCATGGCAAATTATAAGAAAGTTCAAAGTAAGGATAATACAGTCACTGCTTCTTTTAGCTTTTTTTTTTTTCGTTCAGCAGTTTCCTGAAGGCAGCCTGTCTACAAACACAAAATTTCCTGTAAGATACACCCCTACAACAGCACCTGGTCCGAGTGTATTATCACACATCTGGTTAAATCCTGCAAAGGACTTAAGTGCTCGCCTAGAAATGAATTCTGTTAATATCCCAGAAGCATCCAGGCCGTTCAGGACAGGGATCAGTACGACTGGCCACTTTCACAGCTGTTCCCGTGGCAGACCACAGACCAGCTCTTCCAGCCTGCACTGGGTTTCCAGAGGGGTTTAGGAATCCGCTTCCCCGCCCGCTCTGCGGGAGCGGCTCCAGCAGCCGCCAGGAGGGGCCGTGTGCGCACGGACACGGCGCACGCAGCGAAGCCAGCTCTGAACAGGTAGATTTTTACAGCAGAAAACAAGAGAATCCAATTCTCCTCATGCCTCCTGCGAACTTCAAACGCTGTTTATGAACTGTCTAACATTCTGTCTAAGCGACAGCTTGTATACATATGCGTCTGCACACGTACACAGTTCCTTAAATTAGCGCCGAGATCTAGAATCACAGAACGCTTTGGGTTGGA
>NW_008584451.1:0-1599 GCF_000691845.1 Merops nubicus | reverse complement strand
GGTGCGGAGCTCCCCAGAGGTGCTGCCCAGGGCTGGCTGTGGCCCTAAATCCTGAACTCTGCTTTCACCTGGTGCCTTGCTGCCTTCCAGCACATGGACTGGGATATCCCCAGGTGCCCCTCAGCTGTCCCTGTGTCCCTGGGGGGGCTGGTTACTGACGGGGCAAAGAGACCTTCCGTGGTAGGTGCTGGGAGGAAAACGGAACCCCAAACAAACCCCGGCTTAAAACTGTTTCCATTGGAAACTGGCCGAGGAGGTGTTGGCAGGGTGGAGAGGGGGAGGAAGACAACTGGGGTCATCCTCCTGGTACTGCACTGCCTGCCCAGGGCCAGGGTGAAACGCTGCTGGAGCGGGGGTGGCAAAGCCACAGCATAAGCCCCCTGAACGGGGGGCCCATCCTGCCCGTGCCCTCTGTGTCATGGCCCCTGGGCAGAAGCCACCAAAGCACCCGAGTGTGACTGGTGCCGTGGGAGAGGAGGGGGCCCACGGCCAGCTCTTGGCAGGTGCTGTTTGGACAGGCAGCAGGGGGGATGGGTGCAGATTTGGAGGTGCAGGCAGCTACAAAAGCTTTCAGAGCACGTCAAGAACGAGGCAGGGCTGCCACGTGCACCGTGCCCAGGGGTTCCTGGTGCCCCGGCAGTGGAGGCGGGTGGGCAAGGGCCTGGGACTGGGACCTGTTCCTCACTGGGGGGATCTGCAGGGAAACCAGGGAGCACTGGTGTCTGGTGGGTCCTCAGGGTGTTTGTCCCTCAGGAAGGGCGGTGGAAGGAGGAGGGTCTGCTTCGTGAAGGAGAGAGGGGCTGTGAGCCATCAGTTCCTGCAGGAGGCCTGCAAAGGGCATGTGTAGACAGAGCTGCCCACCCCTCACAAGCTCAGTGCTGTCTGTACAGAGGCCCTAAGCTGCTTCAAGGTGGACACCCTTAAACCCACTGGTCTGCTCACAGAGTTGTGGGTTTGGTGGCTGGGGAGGACACAAGATGCCGGTGGAGGCTCTCAAACCTCCTCTTGGCTGAGACCTCTCACTTCCCCGATCTGCTCCTGCAGGTCTGCATCATGAGATGCCAAGGGCTGGTGGAGCAGAGCGGGCGGTCTCACCCTGGTGGTGGAGGTTGCTGGAGGTGCTGAGGGCCCATTTCCTTAGGGCAAAGGGGAAAGCGAGGCCACAGCTCAGGTCACAGGAGGGATTTGAGAACTTGGGCTGGGATTTGAGCTGCTCCATCCCTGGCTCTCCAGGACCTCCTGCTGCATCACCTGGCCCAGCCCGTCTGGAAAGGTGCCATCGATGCCAATTTGGGGGAGATGCTTCCTGGCAGCCCTGGGTGCCTCTCTCTGCTCCTTGGACTTTCTGGACCTCGGAGATGCTGAGCTCTTCCTGCATCGTGTGCTGGGGGGCCAGGGACCACTGGGAAAGGTGGGGCTGAGCTGCCTGGTGACAGTTCCACATCTGCCCCCATCCTGCCCCGGGAGGTCCAGAGCCTGGCAGGGCGGCTCTTATCCTATCCCTCCTTCCCCATATCCCTGCTGGGCTCTCCCGGAGCATCCTCCATCCCGACGGGACCCACCCTGGCGCAGAGCACCCAGGAGGTCACACAACCCTCG
>NW_008584450.1:408-676 GCF_000691845.1 Merops nubicus | reverse complement strand
AATAATAATAATAATAAAAAAAATAGGAACGAAAGAAGAAGAGAAAGGAGAAGAAGAAATGGATTTGTAACTCTCAGCTGGGGAATTGTGTCAAACACAAGAGCACATAAAGCGCATTCCTTTTCAGAGGCCGAGTCATAAAAATTAATACAGAAAGTGGATGAAGTCGGAGACGCGTGTGAACACCGCTTTCAAAAAAGATCACAGGCGCTCAGATGATTGCAGAGGACGACATGAAAAAAACATTAAGCGCCGCTTGTCAAGATAT
>NW_008584450.1:0-356 GCF_000691845.1 Merops nubicus | reverse complement strand
AGAAAGAGAGAGAGAAAGAGAGAAAGAGAGAAAGAGAGAGAGAAAGAAAGAGAGAAAGAAAGAAAGAAAGAAAGAAAGAGAGAGAGAGAAAGAAAGAAAGAAAAAGAAAGACGAGAGCTGCAGCTGCTTGTCCCTTACCGGAGGAGTTGGTAGACAAGCTCTTCTTATTGCTTCCGAGCTGGAGTGTAGAGAGGGGTATTTGTGCTCAGGTAGGGTGGGATGCATGGCAAAATGTGGCTGTTTGCTGTTCATGGACATCATCTTGAAGGCTTGGCATGTAAATCCACAAACACTCCTAAAGTCGGGGCAAAAGTGTTCTCCGGGCGCTCTCCTCCCGCCGGGGGAAGCCGCGGACG
>NW_008584449.1:0-1062 GCF_000691845.1 Merops nubicus | reverse complement strand
TGGGGGGAGGGGGGGGCTGGTCTCTCCCCCCAGTTCTCCTGCTGGTCCCTCCGCCTGGGAATCACAGGGGGGTTGCTTCTGGTCTCCAGACTTCCAGGTGCTTTGCGTGTTCCTCGGGCCCATGTTTGGCCTTTGCAAGGTGGGCTGGGGGCTGCTGCTGCCCTCGGCGTTCCCCGGGTCAGAGCAGGAGCTCGGCAGCTCCCTCCCAGCTCAGCGGGACGATGGGCTGGGGGCTGCAGGACCACTCGATGCACTGGAAGCCTTCAAAATCCCTCCCTTGTGAATCTTGCTGCTCTTTCGGGACCTTTAACTTCTCCTACACACCACGGGCTGGCCAGGTCCTCCACCTCGGTTAACCCCAGTGAGGGGCGACTGTGGGGTGCCAAGGGGTGACTGTGGGGCACAGATAGGCGACCATGGGGACAGGGGAAAGGAGGAAGAAAAGCGGCCAAAGGGGAGGGGAGGCACCTCAGCAGCTTCTGCGGGGAGGCGTGTGCTCCTTCCTCCAGCAAGGACCTCATCCTGCAAACTGCGTCGGCACGCAGCTGCTCCGGCTTCCTGGGAAGTCCTATTGATGCCAAAGCAATCCTAGAAGAGGAGGGGGGGGAAGGACCAAAGTTATCCAGAGCTGCAGATGCGGGGTCCTTACCCCCCTCCCTACTCCCTGTTTTTTGAAGGAGGGGTTGGGAGACTGTGATCAAAAGCTAGAGCCGTCGTCCATCTGCTTCTGACAACCTGAGCTTCAGAATTCTGAGCCTTGAATTTCTCAATAATTAGAGGGTTTCTTGCAAAAAAAAAAAAAGCAAAAAACCAAACCAACCCATCTGGGCTTTTTCATTATGGGAATGAAAAGCCAAGGTGGGTGTGGGAGGGGGGGCAGGTGGGTTTTCAGCCTTAGCAACCCAAATCTTGAAATATTACATCAGCACCGAAGAGGTGTAATTAAGTAGGAAACAAATGAGCCCAGCTAATCTGTTTTGCTTGTTTGAGCTTAACAGAGTGCAGAAAACAAACAGAGGCTGAATGATGAATGAGACTTTAAAAAAAAAAAAAATCATATTT
>NW_008584448.1:656-939 GCF_000691845.1 Merops nubicus | reverse complement strand
AGCGAAGGCAGGCTTTGTAATGCAAGCCAGCCTCTCCGACTGCGAGCATACTGCTGAAGCCAAACGATGATACTGCTCATCAGCTCCTCGCCGGACTCACGGAGCCATAAATCCTCTTCCGCACACTCTTGATTCCAGCCCCTCTCTCACTCTTTCTATATCCACGCCGAGAACAGGAAAGAATATATGTGGTAAATGTATGCATCCCTTCACGCTCACTCGCCAAAGCGCTGTATGCGTGCACACGTATCTCAGATGCGCGCGTTTGCACGCGTGTGGGTAC
>NW_008584448.1:0-617 GCF_000691845.1 Merops nubicus | reverse complement strand
GCACTTCGTAAAAGTACTGCCCTATATGGTAGAAAAGAGGAGCAACTGCTCGAATCAGCAGATCCGGGATCGCGCTGTTCCTGGCAGCGAGAGCTTGATAGTTTTATAAGTTGCCACAGTCAAGATTTAGTCATGGAGCGCGTTTGCACATGAAGGGAAAAAAAAAAAAAAATCCCCTCATTTTTCTTTCATTGCTCTTCTTCCCAGTCTGGTGCATGGGGAAGAGGCCTGAGTGACTCCTTCCGGGGGGCTATAGCTGCCTTCACCAGCCCCCTCCCCCCCTTTTCGCAGTTCAGATAAGTCTCCTGGAATACGATCACGATGCAACCGTAATCTCTTCCTCTGCCCACTTCTTGCGGCCCTGGCCACCACCAGCTTCTGGCCGTTGCCAGCTCCGCTCCGGTCCGGATGCGGGAGGACGAGACGAAGGCACCGCTCTCCTCCTTCTCAGTGCAAACACAAACAAAAACATATACGTGCGCGCGCGTTTTTTAAACGGCCGGTCTAGAGGGACCCCTCAGAAGCCGGCGGCGAAGCGCCCGCGCTGAAGCTCTGGCCTCTGCCTCCCGGGAGGAGGCGCGGTGCCGGCAGCGACCCGCGGTCCCGCGCGTCCCCCC
>NW_008584447.1:0-16772 GCF_000691845.1 Merops nubicus | reverse complement strand
ACCAAATCACCTCTTCATTAGCCTTCTCCTTAGAACTTCTCCCCCCAAAATCCCACCATACCTACCCCAGGCAACCACCTCTTCTGCACACAGGGACTCTCAAAATACCTCATTCATGTCTAAGTACACATGCAAACTGTAAGAATTATACACTCGCAAGCAAAGAAACAGATTAATTCTGCAGACCTTGAGGGGGAAAAAAGGCTGTTTTCTTTGGATGGAGACTTAAGCCATTGCTTCCTCAGTGAGTTCAATACCTTCCTCCCACACTAGGTTTATTTTTTGTTTTCATTTGTTCCTGTGGCACAGACTGAACTGCCTTCTACTGTGTGCTTTGGCAGCCAGTGCTTGCACTGTCCAGCTTCTTCCTCCTGCCATTGACACTAGGATGCCTTTTCTACCAATGGATAAAATTTACAAGCAAAATTACAAGCAGCCTTCCTGCTCAACAGGGACAGTATTGAATTATGATTTCCAGAGGAGTATCTTCTGCAAACAATGTATTCAGTTTCTCATTTCCTCTTGGCAAGAATGGTATATCCAATCTCTGCTCATTGCTTCCTGTAGACACACTTTTAAATAATAATTTTACCAACCAAACAAAAAATAGATAATTTAAGATGTTGATTATTTTAGGCAAATCCTTCTCAGTTCAAACTATCCATGGGGAAATAACCTGAGACATAGCATAGCAGTAGAACCTTAATGCTATCTCCTTCCACTGAATGCAGTAGGATTTTGCAGATATTTGATTCCTTGTTATATGATGCCAGGCATAGGTAAAAGTTCTCAGAACAATTTCTTGTTCTATCAGCTTTGAAAATTACATCTAAGCCATCTTTCAAACCCAGTTAATTTCTTAACCTAGAAGTGGGTAAGTTAAATGTCCTCACAAGACATAGAGCTGTCAGCAATACTGATATGAGTCACTTTTCTTGCAAAAAAATCACTGCACACAGAAACTTATGTGGTGGTAAGGGTCAGAAAACAAGACTAAAAAATTAGAGAAGATGAAGACAAAAAAAGGCCAGAGGAAAAAAAAAAAAAGGAGGCTTTTTGTACATCTGAAAGGTATTCATAATTAAATACTGTCAACTTAGAGACAACCTCGGGGTGGCCAAATACTTCAGTTCTTCTTTAGGATGATCAGGCCCAGATAAATGCATGGCTGACTGTATCCACTGTATAGTGAATTTCACCCCTTCTTTCTGAAGTACTGTTTAGTTAGCTCTGTTTTTGATTCCTTTGCTGCTTCTTTGGTCGCATAAACTTTTAAGTTATAGTTGTTTGTTTGCTTGAATTAATTACTAGTCTATCACAACAACAACTATACCTTCCATATTTTTTCAGTGGGAAGCACCAGAGAGGTTTAAGACCTAATTTTTGACAGGCATCTTTTTAACAACGGGTATTCATTGAGATGGTGGGTTTTTACATACCTATTTATTACATTTATGAAAATAAATTGCAAATTTTTTTTGTAAGATAAAAAAAACTCAAATAATTTAATACTTGCAAATCCAATAAATTTGTGTACGTTTATCAATTTCTAGACTCAGTGTATTTTCACAACACTTTGACCTCCAGACTCTTGCAGATGCTTGCTGCACAATGAGACATGAGGCTTACATTACAACATACATCAAGAGTTAAAATAATACTATACATAGTAATAGCCAAAAAATTCACAGAATTAAAAATGGTAAAAGTCCAAATCCCCTAATTACTTAGCTATAACTTTCTATAGTGTTTAACAATGACCGAGAACAATAAGGGTCTGATCCTATTCCCATCAGACACTACCGGAACCTTGGCACTTATTTCAGTGAAATTACAAGCAAGCCTTTAATTGTTTCTATATTTAGAGTCTTATGTTGCAAGCTAGTGGCTATAATGAAATGCCATGGTCAGTGAATTCAGCTCCATTTAACGTCCTTACACTAGAAAAGCATCTCTACCTTTTTTTTTTTCCCTTTATGGCCTCATTCAAACACAGCAATCACTAAGGATCTGAAAGGACAGACCACACAATACAGACTAATCAAGATGCTGTAAACAGAAACCACCCTCATTTAAAAAGAGCTATGGTTAATATCATCTAAAGCACTCCAAACACTCAGCTTTTAAGGATTCGTTTAATGTGAGTGTCACTGCAATACACAGAGTGGGCTACCTCTGATTCATTCCAATCATATGCAAGTCACACACTTTGCACTCACATGTGGTTAGCAGCCTACAGTAATTGTTCCAATCCTCAGTGATTAGCTTATTTTATGCTTTATTTCACATAAGGATACATAAATTCATCAGACCAATTCTATACCACCAAATTTTGGAATCTTATCAAACCACATGGCTGATGATCTGAGGCAGGATGTAATCAAGACAACACAACAAACATTCAAAAAATGACAAGCAGAGAAACAGTCCCCTGGAAGGGTAATATCATTTTGTCTTGCCTTTTTCTACTTTACATTCCCAAACTTCTTAGTGTCCAACTATCTTCACACACCAGCCTAAAAACATGAACTCTCGTCCTGCACAGTCTTTCAGAGTTGGTACATACCAAGAAGTTTTGCAGATAAGGAAATACTTTACAGACACTTGTACCTCCAGTTTTGGGAAAGGACACACATAGATGATTATTATCTCCGTAAATCTCTAGCTGACTGGCCTACATTAAAAACAAAACAAAAACCAAAAGACAGCGTTATTTAATTAAAAAAAAAAAAAGTGTTTTCTTCTTGGGAAGAAGCTGGTTGGTGTTTCCTGATCTTACACTGATGTAAGCATCTCCTGACCGACCCAAGTCACTGAAGATATTAGACAGCAACTACAACAATTAACATGTTTAAAATCAGTGAGATTAAATATGTGACAGTTAAAAATTTTGACAAAAAATGGCCGGGGCATTGTCTCAGAGAAGATTCTCCAATAGAACAAACTGCAAACTAGGAGGGAACCACTACAGACGTCATCTTTGGATTTGAGAGTTTACATAATCATAGACCAGAGGAGGCTGGAGGTCACCTCTGGAGACCATCCAGTCCAACCCTCTGCTCAAAGCGAACTCAGCTACAGCAGATTGTTCAGGGCTATGTCCAACCAAGATTTGAGTACCTTCAAGAAGGAAGACTCTACAACCTACAACTTTTCTGTGCCAGTGTTTGACCACGCTCATAGTAAAAAGATTTTTTTCTTTTGTTTACATGTAATTCCATATATTTCAATTTATGCATATTGCCTCTCATCCTGTTGAGAAGATTCTGGCTTCACCTTCTTTTCTCAGCCCCATCAGGTATTTAGAGACATTGATGACATTTGCCCTGATTCTTCACTTCACCAGGATGAACAGTCCCTCAGCCTCTCTTTGTATGGTAGATGCTCCAGTTGCTTACTCATGTTTGTGGCCTGTTGCTGGACTTGCTCCAATATATGCATATACATTTCTTGTACAGGGGAGCCTATACAGCCCAATTGTCTCAATAAAGAGACAGCATCAAAGGTCTTAAAGTACACCAAATACACTGCCATCCCCTGCACTCAAGTACAGACTGAAGTACAGTCACTTCATTGTAAAAAGCAACCAAGTTGGTCAGACATGATTCGTTCTTTTTAAGTCCATGTTGGCTGCTCACAATGATGTTCCTGTGCTTGCTCTATAACCTTCCCAGGGGTTGGTACAAGGCTGATCTGGATCTTCCTCCTTGCCATTTTTTAAAACAAGTGTGATGTATGCTTTTCCAGTCATCTAGATTCTCTTTTAAGTGCTATGACCTTTCCAAGAACAGCAGCCTTTCCTTCACCATCCTGAACACCCATTAGAGTACCTTTTTCTTAAAAAAAATAATAATAATTTTTGAGCACATAAGCAAAAATGTTTCCCACACTTGAAATACGCTCTCACTGGCCAAAGAAGTTAGTGCCAGCTGCTGCTCTCTCTGGCAGTGGGTCTTGCTGTCCACAGGCTTATTTGAAGCCAGCTCCTTCCTTGCACCTCACTGCCTGTCTCACCCAGACCAAACAAAACCCCTCATATGTCTTGCTTTTGCACGGAATACAACTATATAATCACCTCTTCCTCTCTTCCAGACCCTATCAATATTCTACCTTTTCCAGTTATCAAGTACCAGTTCTCTTATGTATTTTAACAGATTAACTAAAATGCAAACCATTACTATATCCTGAAGTTTGTTGCTTCTGTTTCAGAGCTGGAGCAACCAGTTCTTCCACGAATCTTAGTTGATCTGATAAAAAGGTAATACCTTTACCTTGCCTACGGAATTGACATGGTAATTTCCACTCCATTGTTAACTCTGTGCGCTACTCTTCTTCCACTTACAAGGTAAACCTTCTATGACAAGGGAACTGTGCTACTTCATATTTCTTCACTGCCTGGCAAAACTGGCATCTTTTATTCTTCTTTATATACCACACAAAATAATTTTTAATAAAAATAGTAATTATTAGAGATTATTCAAATTATTGGATAGATAGAGGTGGACTAGCAATATAAAAATGATAAAGACAATGACCTGGATAACTCTATATCAATTCGTGCATTATCATCACAGGCAAAGCAGTAGAGTGACTGATTCAGAATACAGCTACAATATAATGATAATTTCTGTTTTATGGAAATAAGTCTTAAATTTTGATGGGTCTATATATTTGGTTAATTTGTGTTTCAGTTAGCAGTAAGTACGTTAGTAAAAATTCTTCAAAACACTGTAATAAACTATTTAGGTGTGTCACATGATAAAGAAATAACAGCACAATGCATAACTGTACTAAATAGAGTGAAGATTGGTTGATGGACAGGTCTCAACAGTAATTCTAAATGTCAGAGCACCGTACTGTGGCAATCTTTTTCCCAAGACTGTCAAGGATTACTTCTGAACTGACCATGAGTCCTCACACAAACCCATGTCATTATCAATAACTTAGGAAAAAAAAAGTCCAACACTTGCAGATGACAAAAGGGCAAAAGTACAAATGAATTGTGGCAACAGACCAGATCGAACTAAATGGCTTGGGTGAAATAGGTTCACTTAAGTACCATCAATTTTAATACAGCCAAATACAAATCTAGTTAAAAAGAACATATGCCAAGGCACATAATAGATAGAGGACTCTAATCTCAACTTTAGAAGGATCAGGGATCATGGTAGGCTACTGAAGGAACTGAAGCTCCAAATGCAACACTGTGATAAATGTAGGTGTCCACACTACAAGTGAAGAATAGGAAGTGACATAGGAAAAACTGCAAGAAAGACACAAGTTCAGAAAATACGTGACTATGACTAAGTGACTTCATCTATCCAAGAAAATGTTTAGTTAGCTCCCTTGACCAGAGTAGAGAAGCACCATCAGGAAGACACTACTGGTAGAAATCTCAGCATAGTAAGTATCAGAGAGAAATCTGCACTCAAAAGAAGGCATACAATTGCAACTCTAAGGGCAAATAACTTCTGAGGAGAGCTTACTAAAAATGAATGCTACTATGCACTCTATGTAAATCAAGACAAGATCTTTTTCATACAATATGTTATGACAATTATAAGATTTTTTTTTTAAAAGACAGGCTTGATGCAGGATTTGAGTGAGGTTTTGCATCTGGACCATAGAGAAGGCCAAGGTACATGATCCCTTCTGCCCTTAAAAATCTGTGAATCTAAAGTCACACTTGAGGTCTGTGGCAGTACAAGCATTTTACCACAGTGCAACAATTTAGCCCCAGACCAATCTTTCTCCCAAGTCAAGAAGCTAAGTGATGACTTCTGTTCACAGCAGGTGAACCATTTTGACAGGGGTCATGTTTTCATGTTTGTTTTCTTCTGTTTAATATTTAGCCAACACTGAAACATTTGAGAGCAGGTTCAGCACAGCCATTAACCTTGTATGCACCGATTCTGCCTGGCTGCTGGAAGCAGTTCAGATCAGTCACACTCAGGTGTGACTCTGGCATTAGTATAATTACCTTTAGACTCAGAACTTGATACTACACTTATCTCAGCCTTTGGTCTATTTTACTTTTTTCTAAAGTGACACCTAACTGTGAAATATAAACAGCCCATGGAGTCTTAATCAGTCAATGACATTTCTAGTTCTAGCTCTCTTTAGCCTTATTTCTGAAAACAAATTCTGATACAGTATGTTCTGGGCCAATACTCCAGACAGCTTCTTGCTAATAATTGGCAATGCCAGATATCTACAACAACTCTGCTGGTACTGATACACAGTGCTTGTTATCTTACATATTTTTTTCAGCAGTCAAGCTTGTGCAGTTATTTTCATTTTGCCTCCATAAGTATCATGAGTACTATGATGTGCCAGACAGTCATGTCACGTGCTCTAATTCTGCAGTTCTACAGTGCACAACCATTATTCTCCTGTAAAAGTAGCAGCTCCTTGGAATTCCTGATTAACATTTTCTGTATGAAGGCAGTGGTTGCACAGACATCAATTTGAAAGAATCTTTATAATGACAAGTGTGGCCTCCCTCCCTTTGCTTTATTGTCTAGTCTGTTCATTGGTATATTAGGACACCTGAAATTGACTAGCAACCAAAGTGATTTTTCACTTGTAAAATCTCTGCCAGTAAAATGGCATGGCTTATGGAACTGGCATAATACTGACCATACAGCAGAGTTAAACATTGAAACTGTTTGTCTAGTATTTTATCCCACCACATGTGCCACATTTTTGTTCAAACAATTTTTAAAATTTTACATAGGAAACTGCAGGTTTTGATGTGAAATTGGAACCACTGGGCTTTATCTTTCTACTTTATCCTGATGTTCTCTTCCTGTTTCATTTCACTTGTAGTGTATTACTTACCTTATTATAATACCCTAACATTATGTCTTAATATTTGTTCTCCCTGGGTTCAGCACTGAGAGTTGGAACTGGAACCAAGCTTGGAAGCTGCATGTAATGCTATTAAGTGTCTCCAGACAAAGTCAGGAAATTATCATCCAATTAGCACTTTGCATCAAGACAGTGATCAGGAGTCTTGTTTATTGCCACGATAAATAGACTTTCAGCCACCACTCTGAGTATTGTCTTTTACTTTTTGCTTCAGCCACTTAACAGGGGATAGAGTGTTTTATCACTGATCCTTCCACTAGAAATCAAGACAGCATAGTCTGTGTAGAGTATGACCAGTCATTTAAGATCCTAACATATGTTCAGTTCTGTACCAATGGAAGAGAAATCCTTGCCTCTGATACAACTGTAAGAAATTGTGAGCAGTTTTGGAACAAGGTAATTCCAGGCATAAGAATTAAATAGTTCTTAAACTGTCTGAGGTTAGGTAACTCCAGGCGAATAACTGGAGAACAGTATGATGAATACGTCACCTCATGTTAAGCTTCTATGTACTGTCAATGTAAAAATAATCATTCTAGACTTACTTCTCACACCGAGCCTATTTTAGGCAGCTCTATGAGAAGTCAGCTGCCACCAAAATTACTTTCAGTAAGTCCAGTTTCCGTGCAACCAGGGCAAACTTTGAGTAACTGGATTTGCTTCCTTAGCAGAAATTTTATATATCCATAGCATGAGTAAGTGCAAACCCCTATCAAAATGCATTCCCATCATCCACAATTATGTCCTTGAGTCAGAAAGTTGCAAGTACAGTACATTCTGCTGTTCCTTTTGCTGCATCCATGCTGTTGGTTCTCCCACTAGAAAAGTTTTCAAGAGCACCAAGCTGTTGTTATGACTCATAGTGAACACCAACGCAAAGCAAGCAGCCCAATGTTCTTCTTCCCTCATTTCACTCACACACATTCAGTTAGAAGGAAGAAGTAAAAAAAAAGAGAGAGAGAGAAAGGAGAAAATAACAAAGATTTTGTTCTTACAGGCTTGTAAGTCTATGGTGAGAAAAGAGAAGGCTGGAGAGGACTAGACAAGAGACGAACAAAAATACCATAGCAATTCAACACATGGTGAGGAGGTGGAGTGGGATAACACTGCAGAAATGAATGCTTATGACTCTCGCATCATCTCCCCCGAAATAATCAACCAAGAGAGAAAACTACCAGATTAAGCTTAAGTGTACATATATATATATATATATATATGTACATGTAGAGAGAAACAGAATGAAAGGATTTGATCAAAACACCCATTTCAAATGAGAGATGGGGGCTCAATATTACTTGTACTCAAACAGGTGAGATCAAACTCTAAATGCGAGTCACAAGATTTCTGACAGCAGTGTCTGTCTTAATAACATGAATTGAGTGGGTTATGACACAGTGGTAAGATCAAAGCCCCAACTCTGCAACAGTTTATAAAAAAAAAAAAAAAAAAAAAACTTAAAAAGCTCTTCTGAATGTAAAGGTTCGAGAAATTAATTGAAACCCAAGCTTCACAGAACTTATGAACTTTCCATACAGGTAAGAGAGAGCCATAAACCTGGAACCAAAGGGTTTAGCTGAAGAATGCTGATGGGTTCTACCGGAGAAGTGAAGACAAAGACCCAGGGCTCTCCACAAGGCCAATACATAGCTGGTACTGCAGGTACTCCTTAAACTCCATCTTAAATCACATGGATGACAAAATCTGCAGCCATAGTGGGCACTCATCACCTTTAACAGTGAGACTACCTTTTTTTCTGAATCTGTATTTAGGAACATAATTTGAGATTCTTGTATTTGGCTTGAACTTTGAACCATTATGTGAAACTGAACACTTCAACATTTTCAACATGCTAGCAAGTGAAAAATAAAATGCAAAATAAATATCCTTGCTACATATAAAAATGATGCCATATGTTTTCTGATTTAATATCATAAGCTGGTTTTATTTTGGGAAAAAAAAAAGACAGAGACATAGCTAAAGGAAAGCTGGAAAAAGTAGTCTGTAAACAAAACAAAAAATATCAGTTCCCTCAAAAGGTTTATCTAATTCAGAATGATCGTTGCTAATTTTAAATAAAGCAATGAGAGGATACAGGTATCCAAACCTTGTCTTTTATTATATTTTAAACAATTTCTAAACCATTATTCTCTCTATTGTTCAGATAATTCTATTAGTTTTCAGATAGTACTGAAATATTTACCATCACATTCGCTCATAAGCAATTTCAACTTGGAAATTATTTTTAGAAGTTTACTTAAGAAATGTGAAAGAAAATGGGGTTCACTTTTGTTTTCTGAATTGAATACAGAAGCACATATCACAGTATGCTTTTATAATAATTTGTAATTTGGGACTTTTTAAAAAATATTACTGTTATTCAAATTAAAATTTGTTCTTAAGTCTCCAAGTTGACATGATGATTCATTTCATGAGTGGGCCATCACCCTTTACAAGTCTAACAAGATCCCCATGTGTATATCAATTCCAGGATGCATTTTAGACACGTCAACCATCTCTTTGCTATAAGGAATGGAAAAATAAGAAGCACTTTTGCCTATACTGCCACAAAAACGCTGAGGTACTGAATAAATAATTCATCTCCATGTCCAATCAGGCAATTACTGATCAGCTGGCAAACTTCCATTCTGGTTTCCTACTGGTCAGATTCAATATCAATATTCCCTTTCTACAATAGAAATTTTAAATTGTAAGAATTCAGAAAACATATTTCACAATGCAAATTATTCTTCCAAAGGACAAGATACAAGATTGAATTCACTGGCCTAGAAATGCATTTGAAAATTTCTGTGTTCAGAATATCAAGATTAGAGAATAAATTATATTAAATTATGTTTGCAATTACATATTTGAAATGCACACCTGTTCTGTAAAGAATTTTGGGTTTACCATTTTCTTCCCTGACAAAAAAACATTTTTTTTAAAGCCCCATTGCAAATGTTCCCCCAGTAATAAGTTCTTTCTCAGGATAGCTGCAATCAATACCAAGGCTTTTCTGCATACTCACCAACAGATTTAGGGACTCAAACCAGGAGTAGTTGGGCCACATGGAAACACTAAAAATGTCACTCTGTTAGTTAATGGTTGACAACAAGCATTGAACTACACACCAGGAATAACTATAACCACAGAGGACAATGGAAAAATGATTGATAACTTCCTCTAGCTTAAAGAAAGCAACAGGGTAAGTTTCAAACAGAGAGGAAATGAGAGTAAAAGTATCATAAAAATTACTCATAAAATAGTCCTACTCAGAAAGACTAAGGTTAAAAAAATCCTACCATGGGGCTTAAGGGAGCCATCTACCACAGATTTTGGGATCATGGCCTGCAAGAATGCTAGGACTTTTTGCATAGAATGAAGATTTAATGTAGCCATGGGAGCTATCATCAGTCAAGAATGACCTCATTTCATTTCAGAGTGGGTGTTCTTGTAGAATTCAGACAATTTTGATCCAAGATTAATCAGTTTTAATATATGTCCACTTACTACCTTGTCCATGCTATTACCTTGTCACCAAACTGCAAGTGAAAATTCCAGAGTCTGTAAGTTGCTACAAGAGAAGGTGATCAGCAAAAAAATGGAGTGCCTGCAGCCCAAAAAAGATACTGTTGGGAGAAGTAGGGAGCTGACACTCCAGCCTCTGAAGCAATGAAAAAGAAACTTTCCATGGATCCAAGTGGACTTTGCAGAATTTGCTACAATCCAGGAAGCTGCCAAGCTGTCTGAAACTAGAAAGAAACAAGTATCCAACTTCAAAGACACAATGGCAGAAGGAGATATTAATTATGGACCTTTATTCCATCTCTAGTCACCTCCAGTTTTTGTTATTTAAGGAAAAAAACCTGCTAATTTACATTCTCATAAAGTGTGCCATCTCTTCAATTTAAAAGGCTTCTTTGAAGAGGTCTTCCTTGAGAGTTCACTGTAAAGAAAGGTTTAAGCAAATCCACCTCAAGGTTCTGGAGAACTGGTCAACTTGTTCAGTTATACCTGACATGGCATTACCAAAGGCTAGGAGAATTTTAGTTCTTTTGCTAGCACTGGCTGCTATGTTGTGTACGCATGTGGGTGTATCACCTGCTCCAGCAGACATTTAGATGGGGACAGACCCTGGCTAAACACCAGTCAGGAAAGTCGGGTAGGAGAATACAACTTATACCAACTGTACAGGATTTGTACAAAGCCAAAATGTCCTAAGTAGATATTCTTTCCTGTCATATGACTCCAACTAATAAAAAAAAAAAACACAATTTCTGTCACTCTCACAGTCAGGAATGCTATGAGTAGCTGTAGCAGCATCTTCTGGAAGGAATGAAATTAGATAAAATGGAGCCAGCAAGAATAAAAGTTTAGAATCAAGTGGTTAACTTGATTTAATTGATTGCCTTATCAGGCTAAGAAAGAGATCTGGCATGTGGACTGTACTGCAGAGAAGGCAGTGGCATGCATCCAATTATAAATATCTGTCATCTAAGTTTTTCTCCTTTCTGCTCCTCATTCTGCAGCTAAATTTGTAATAGAGGATGAACGCTCTCTTTCTCATCTTGTATACAAGCACAAGTGAGGGATGGGGTCTACTGCACAGCTGAGTGAGCTGGCACTGCTTTGGGAGTGCAGGAGAGCATGTCTTTCGAAAATATCTGGCTGTTAGCCAAAGGTTAACATCTTTCTGCAGCTAATGTCATTACAAGCCAGTGGTATTTCAGAGAAGAAAACATAAATAAACATCTCCAAATACTCTTCTCTTTTAATAAATTATGACCCAAGAGAAAGAAAAATTTTTTTTTAAAAAAAAAGTGAGGAATCTGGAAAGAAAACAGATGCAACTGCTGCCAACTATGAACATTAACTCCTGTGCATGTAAAATAGAAAGAAACCAAACAGGATCATGGTTTCACATTACCATCACTTTTTCTCAATGCCACCTTCTGTTATTATTTCAGCAGCTTTTGATATACACATATACTAGCTGCTTAGCTAAAAGAAGGCACAGAAGGGCATCATTCACTATTTGCTGACTCCTTAGATGGCTGTGTCATTTGCTTTTCACACAAGAAACAGTTTGACAAAGCCCCACATGCAATCAAGTCCCACATACTTGTCTCAGTATCACAAATGTGCAGGGCTAGCATCAGCTCTAACTGGCTTCTGGCAGTGTCTACACAAAGAAGCACATGAATGCTATTAAAAGACACACGTATTATTTAGTGGGACAGTGCCCAAACTTCACCCACTAAACTGAGCCAAAAAAGTGCAGAAAACGCACAGGTCAGGCAAGAGCATTCTTTTGGGTGTTCATATAGAGAACCAAGCACTGCAGCTTATCATTTAAAGTACCTTATACATAAAGTGAAAAAGAGACCATGTATTAAACCATGCGTTTAGGATTCTTCTGTAATCCGGTGGCACATTTAAAAAGGGTCAATGAATTGTCTGATCTTCCACTGTTTTTCCTCTCAAACAGTTATTTTTCACTTCCTTATTCTGAGTGAGACACCATTAAAAGAAACAGAACAGGAAGTTCAAACGGATCGGATCTGATGGGAAGCTGAAGGGTCTGGAGACCCATCTTCAGTAAATGGCCCTGCATACATCAGCTGGGGGCTTTCAGTGTCCTCTTACAGCACAGTAAATAACCTTGCAAAGAGAAAAAAAAACACCCTTCTCTGCCCATAGGCTTCCACCATGTAGTACTGCAAGGGGCCCTCTGGGCTGGCTCTTGCCACACTCTGCAGTGTAGAACTGAGTCAAGGCGAGCATCTCTGCACAAACTGTCCTCTACACTGGCAGCTGTGCAGGCCACAAAACAGAGGAAGTAATGTACTGCAGAAGCATCTGGCTGCACTCTCCTCTTCAGCCTCAATTTTATTATTTATGGGAAAAGAACAGAAAAATGGTGAGGAGGATTGTAAACATGCTCAAGTGACTTACAGCTGGGGTGTCAAAAAACATATATACCATACGAATTGTTGTCTGGCCTCGTGTGTTGGTTAAGTAGAACATCTGTGTTTAGACAACACAGACCTGTGATAGACTTAGAGGCACCTTACTGAACATGCTTAAGATTCTTGCCCTGCTGGGGGAAAGGTCAAAATAGAGTGGTAAGTTATGCCTATGCAAATCCTTGAAACAGAGGCACAAACAGCAGGTTTAGTGATCCTCTAGCATGGACCAAGCTCCATGATGCCTGTGTGCCTCTGCCCAGATGCTGCTTAAGGAATTCCCCACTTAGCAAGATAATGAAAATAAATTTATGCTTTTTGCATTTCATCTGTGGTTCCATGCTTGTTCCTGTGTCCTGCCTGTGCCAGCTCACACAATATTTCAATTTGCTGTAGGTTTGAGCTGTTTCAAAAGTTTTAAAGCTAACATATCCTTTGCTGGTCAGATATTGGGGACTGCTACTCTGTAGGGACTGATGTGGGGACTGGAAAGGAAAAGGGCATAGAAACTAGCTACCCAGTTCTGTGCCTGACGCAGGAATCACAAACCTCATCTTAGCACTCTACCGCTCTCAGCAAATAATTAGCCCATACTGCTTTCCAAGAAAATCACTGCTTGTGTGCAGTCACTTCCAGAAATGTGTTGCAAACACAGCATAGACTTTGAAACTAACCAAATATATACAAAGCTATTTGTTTCATCTTTTTACTGAAAGCCAGACTACTCAAAAATACATTTGGTTGAAAGCATTTTGCAAGATGATTTCCAAAGCATTGGCCCGTGCAGTTTTCCATAGCCCTTTGATCCATGCCTTCTTCAGTCTCAACCTGTTGAACTCGGCATCAGCATTCATAAACATTGTTGTCAAACGTCCTGGCTTCATCTGGGACAGAGTTGGTTTTCTTCCTAGTAGCTGGTATCGTGCTGTGTTTTGGATTTAGGATGAGAATAATGTTAACAACACACCGATGGTTTAGTGGTTGCTGAGCAGTGGTTACACTAGGTGAAGGACTTCTCAGCTTCTCATGCTGTCCTGCCAGCGAGAAGGCTGGGGGTGCACAAGGAGCTGGGAGGGGGCACAGCCAGGACAGCTGACCCAAACTGGCCAAAGGGATATTCCATACCATATGACATCATGCTGAACAATAAAACCGGGGTCTTGCAGGGGGGGTGACAGCCCACCAGTCAGAGACTGGGTGGGCAACAGTCACTGGGTGATGCACAACATCACTTGTTTTGTTTATTCTTTATCATTATTATTATTTTCCTTTCTGTCCCCTTAAACTGTCCTTATTTCAATCCATGAGTTTTACCTTTTTTTGCAACTCTGTCCCCAATCCCACTGGAGGGGAACGAGCAGACAGCTGTGTGGTGTTTAGCTGTCTGCTGGGTTAAACCACATCAATCTATACATTCTCCTCATCTGTTTGCTTTCTTTGACACGGCTGAGTGTTGGTTATCAGGCACCTTTTATAATCTTACTGTGTTCAGAACAAAACTGGTGAAAATGGTTTCATTATTGCATTACTGAAGTAGTTGCTCTTGCTTCTAGTCTTCTACACAGTTATATTAACACTGTTATGAAAGACACCAGATGGACAGTACTGAAAAAAAAAAATACCCTTGTTTTCAATAATACATGCCTTAGGTCATCACTTCTCTTCCCTCCTGTATCAGGAAACGTTATTACATTTTTCAGAAAAAGTCTAAGGGATGTAACATGAAATTTTCCCCCATATTCTATAAACAGTTATATTGGACCACAAAATTATTTCCAAACTAAAGGTATTTCATACTGCAATCTAATACCAGTGGGATGAAGAAGTCTGCTCTAAGTATGTCAAAGCTCTAGGTTTCTTCAGACTTGTACTCAGTAGCTCTCAGTCCACAACTGTTTAGACAGACATGTCTTGTGTTTATTATTTGTCATAATTTGAATGTTGTTTTTTTCCAAAGGAAAGGCATAAGTTTCAAGATGAAACTGTGAAAGCCTCTTGCTAATTTTCTCTGGATCTTGAAATGAAGGATAAGGACTCAAGCCAGACATTAGTAGCATCCACAAATAAAATGGGGGAGCCATCTCCACAATCGTGGAGGGAATTCCCTTTGTCTGGTATTCTATCCACTCTGTCTTTTGGCACCTTTGTCTTTTTTCAGGATGATGTGCTATAGTTTAAATGCATGAAACAGTGAAATAAGTCTGACATTTAGCTGATGTAATTCCAGTGTTTTTTTCCAGTGGAGAAGAGTAAGGATAGTAAAGTGACAGTACAGGTTAAAATAAATAAATAAACTACAGTTAAAATCGGTTGCTGAAAGCTGAATTCCTCTCAGCATTTCTTGCAGCTGGGAACAGGGAATGCCTCTCTTCTCACCTGAGCGCTAAAATACAGTATTTTCTGTTTAATAGTGCCCTCTAGCGAAAAAAAAAAAAAAATTCAAACAGGAGAGGTGAACATTTTTCGACTGGTTACAAATGAGGTGAAAGAATGTCTTGGAACAATTCGAGTCGATTTGTTAATGATCATACTGCCACCAAGGGACTTCAGTGTTAACGCATGCCACTGCTATACTGGAGGTAAAAAGCAGCCCTATTGTGGCAGCTGCTCCTGAAATCCTAGCTGAAAACCACCTTTTGAGTCTAGGGCACAGCATTGTAAGGCTGATTGACCTGCACAGGATGAAACGAGCATCCTGCAACTGCATACACTTGTTGAAATCTAAGACTACTATCTCTGCCATGACAAAGAAGTGTTTCTGATTCTGTCAGAGAAGGTAACAATTGATACTGCATTGTACCCTAAATTCTTACATCTTTCCTCAAGCAGCCTTTAGGCCTACAGAAATGTGGGCATCTGCCATGCTCCACGGTCAATACTGTAACTTACATTAAACACTGTCAGCTGACAAGTCTGAAGTAATCTTATAAAACCTATTTATTAGCAACCATATTAATAATTTTATAACATAGCTGTAATCTTTTGACTCATTTCCTCAAAACATGCAAAAGTTTTGCATGTTTTGAGGAAAGAAAATGGGCAGTTTCCTTTTGGTTTACAGAAAACAACAAAAGTTGGTGTTCAGTATCCATACAAAAAACCACCAGACTTTTAATTCTGTAACTGAAGTTGGTATAAGCTTATATTTAGTATAGACCTGCTCATACAGATACAATACACTTTAACTGAACTTTGTTTGCTTACTTGCATGCGTAACAGAAATGTTCAAGACGTTCAGGCTTGAGTGTATGTTACAAAGAATGATAAAGAAACACAACAAAGTAACCACTTAAAGGACCTTTTGTGTGTCAAACAACTTACACAAATACCAGATGGGAAAGGATTTCAATTGCATGCAGAAACATCTTATCTTCTTCTAAGTCAACAACTTGTGTTCTAAGATAACTTGATACCTTAAAAGGACAATGTGAGGGGGGTTATTCACTGCCCAACGACCACCAGAGAGCATCAAAGACCCCCACACCTGCTCAGTGGACTTTGCTGACACAGTGACATGAACTGCACACGCCTCTCGAGACCATCAAAAGGTCACATGAGACACAAATGAGTATGTATTTAACTGGAAGGTTTTATACACTTCTCAATGTATAAATAATACCTGAAAATCTCTTTAGGGGGTGCTAGATTTGTGGTTATCTACCACCTAACACCCAGCGCTGATTAAAGCAATATCGCCTCTCCAAACTGCCTTTAAGGTTTCGCGAGTCTTTATTTAAGGGAACAACTCGGCACCGACCATCACCCCCTACAGCGCGAGCAGCCCAGGTGTGGGTTCCGTTCCGCGTTCCCTGCGGGAATTTTCCAGGTTTAGTCCGGTTTGCTCTCAGCAGCCTGAAACCTCACAGCACAGCCACAGCTCCGCCCCGCGCCCGGCCCCGGCCCCGCGCAAATGGCGGCGCCGACTGCGACCGTCACCCC
>NW_008584446.1:0-9051 GCF_000691845.1 Merops nubicus | reverse complement strand
GGTGTTTGGCTGCCAGCCGGGTTTAAACCATGACACCTGGTTACACAGCAGCCCCAAAAGAAGTGTCCCTACAATGCAAACAGAGCACTGATTTACAAGGACCCAGCAAATGGAAAATTATTGCAGAGCTGTTCAGACCCTCATTTGTGTACATATACTGCAGAAGATGGGAACTCCTTGTTCTAGATTAGAACTCTCTCGTTAGAGAGTCAAGGGATTGGTTTAATTTGTTTTAATTATTGTCTGCCCTGACACAAAAACACAATAAAGAGCATTGGTCCAGTCAGTAGGGCTGTGATAGCTCCCCTAAGTGCCACACTGAAGACTAGCTGTTGTACAAGGAGAGAAGTAGAAAGGAAATGTAAACGAACTCAAAGCTGAGGAAGAGTTATCATCAGGAGAGTAAAATGAAGCCAACTAGGGTTCACTTTGGGCAATGCACTCAGAAGTGCCTGAACTGTCCCGATTGCCTCCTGTACTGAGACCAGAGGAAAAGGTCAATAACTTCAGTCTGCTCCTGCAATCTTCAGTGTGATTGTTATTGCTGATCTCACTGTGGGAAAGAGGCAGGCACTGAAAATCCCAGGCATTCCACAGTAGAAAGACCACATGCGCATCTCCCATTTTCAGTCCTCTTCTCTTCCTGTTTTGGGTTGTTTTGTGTCCCAGAGGACCCTCCCCCCTCTTTCTCCTTTCCTCTGTGACTGGGTGAGCAGAGCTGGGTTATGTAAGAGGAGAGAAATAACCAGGGACAGTTCTGAACCAAAAATGAAAGAAGAACAAAAATGGATAAAAAGAGTGGATCAAATTATGTATCTGCTATTAGTGGCTGGACAAAGAGCCCTGCAGTCCCGAACACACAAAGGATTATAAACACCCAGAGAAATATTCTGTCTATCACCATAGCTACATATTTCCAATCATCTTCCACCTGTAAGAGAAAAAAATAAAAAGCTTAAGCTACATGTAATCTGACATGCAATTGTGTGTTGACACTATGCAGTAGAGATGTCCATTGTGCTTTTGAATGAAAGGAAGAACATATGTGCAGTCAAAAATGTTGTTTGTCATGCTTATAGCTGCTGCAGTTTTTAAGTGTCTTTGGAGGGGGCTGACTTTCTAATGGTATTTACCACTTTTGACTGAGAATGTTTGACGCCGTCCTAGCGTGCTGAATTTTTCTAAATATTCAAGTCTGCTGGCAAGCTATGGCTGTGATGCTGACACTAACAAATATGACCTGATCATGTGATGGGTGCAGAGTGGGGTGGCTTAACAGCAGGCAGAATCACCGTAGCTGCACATCACCAGACCCTGACAAAGGATTTATCCTGACAGCCCACACAAGACAGTTTGCTATTCTGGCCTGATTTGCCAGACTGTCACTCCAGGCAAGCCCCACTGGCTTCAGCTGGACACATGGACTATAGCCAAGCAAGGGCCCTGGCTCAGCAAACCTGTGTCATAGTGCTAAGCAGGTCAGAGTGAATGTTCAGTGAGGCTGCTGTCCTTTAAACTGTACCTACGTACAGAGGCCACGGCATCAGGGGAACATTCACTCATACAAAACTAGTGACTGGTTGAGAGCTCTCTGCCAAGGGATCTTTAACTTGTTTTCCCAGTTTCTTTATGTTTTCCTCCAAGAGGCTGCTGTTACACTTCTTGTGAAAGAAAATACCACAAGAACTCCAGCAACTGTAAATGCTGCCACAGGTTTTAAAGGGGTTTTTATTTATAGAGGATTAGTGCATGGTAGCACCTACATGGCTTTGTACACCTGGCTGTAGCAGAAGGAGCCATCAGAATCTTTTCCTCAGTGCTTGCCTGAGAAGAACCCCCTTTTATTCCCCCAGAGAGAGGATTTTTCATTCTCAGGTGAAAAATCCTGCTTCACATCCCTAGCATATTTTGAAAAGTTAAGATACATAGCTGCTGATGCACACACCATGCTAAGAATACAATTTCATGTGTCAGGAGAGATTTGCAAAATGCAGATCAGCAAAACTGAGAATCAAAGACTTACCATGAGCTGTAAAATCAAAGCAGCCTGTTATTCAGACTGCTTCATTTTTATTTTTATTTTTTTTTTCCAAAAGAACCCCTGTTCTTTTTTTGGAGTGCATTGGAGAAGGTGGCAAACGTAGTACATGGTTACATTTTATGCAGCTGGTGTGGCAGTAAAAACAGGACTAAAATGTTGAGGTCAAGCAAAACAATGAGGCCATAGGTACTAAGCCCAATCTCCATCCTCCTCTGGACTCGTAGATTCGTGTCTCTTCCTTTGGGCTGGCCTGTATTACACACTTATCCTATCAGTTCAGACACGAGGCCTTAACTGTAGCACTTTATTCAGAAAGTTAAGGACTTTGTTTTCAGATTAAACTCCTTCTGCTGGACATAAAAATGGGGAAAAAAAGTAATTTTGTGGTTGCAGAGAAGTTGCACGAATTTGTGCTGATTTAAAAAAAAAAATTCTGACGGCAAAAATGCCTCTCAACGTTTTTCTCACAAAGTATTAGTTTTTGTCAATACAAATAGAGCAGCATTCAATTTTGAAATGGATTTTTGGCCGTTTTGAACATATAAAGAACTTAAAACCCAAAAGCAAACGTTTCATGATAGATCAAAGGTAAATTATAGAAGCATAAATCATAGAGCTGCTCAGGTTGTAAGTCACCCTAGAGATCATCTAGTCCAACCTCCCTGCCATCGGCAGGGAACACCTCTCAACTAGACCAGGCTGCTCAAGGGCCCGTCTAACCTGGCCTTGAACACCTCCAGGGAGGGGACATCCATAGCCTCTCTGGGCAATCTGTTCCAGACTCTCATCACCCTTGTACTGAAGAATTTCTTCCTAAGATCTAACCTAATGTTTCATTAGGTTCTAAACACTTCCTAAAAACATCCTGAACTGCCAGAGAATTCCTGTTTCTTGTGAAGCCTGGCTGTGGGGGATGTCAGAGAATCTTCCTTGGAGTTGATTTGAGTTGCTTGTGTTTACTACACCTGACAATGTGGCCCCAGAATTCTCTAGATCCCAATGTGCATCATTTTCCATGACAGTAAGCCCAGTTAGGATGAAAGATTCATAACCTCACACAAGCAAATCCATTATTTCAAATGTCAAGTCTCATTTTTAAAGCATTGTCTCTCTCTTTTAAATCTGTCTTTTTTCATCTGTTTTCTGTTTTTATTCATCTGTCTTCTGCCAAAACTTCACTTTTATTTCAACATATGTTGGTCATGGCTGAAAATACTGTACTGCTGAAGCCACAACCAGTCAAAACAGTGTAAAAAAATCAGAACACACTAGACTGAAATAAAATATAGA
The DNA here is from genome assembly GCF_000691845.1 of Merops nubicus. NCBI lineage: Eukaryota > Metazoa > Chordata > Aves > Coraciiformes > Meropidae > Merops > Merops nubicus. The sequence goes on along the minus strand of NW_008584446.1, from coordinate 5,720 downwards.
TGAGCCTTCTGAAAGGAGCAACTTTACCATATTTATCACTGGCTGAAAGTAGTTCTTGTCCAGACCAATTACTGTGCTGCTAGACAAGCCCTGTTTTCTAAAAAGCAGTTCCCAAAACTGCTTGTTCCATTGCTAACACCAAAAAGCACCCTGCTTTGCAAATAGCATGCTTACTATTGAGATGTCACCACTTATCGTGTCTGTGCAGTTGGTGAGCAGCAGGAGAGGGCTGCTTCTAAGGATCTACAAGGAAGTGACCTTGAAAGGTCCTGTCTAGTCCATGCCCTGCCTTATGGCAGGATCAGCCCTCCCTGAACCACTGCTGATCCAAGTTCACTCCTTATGACCACAACAGTCTGATGCTCCTCTTCTTTTGCTTTGAAGGGTGAGCCTCATGTCTACTCTAAAACTGTCTTTCTGCTTAAATTATCCACTGGGGATAGATGAAGGAGGGATGAGACCAGATTTCTTATTCCATCCCCAATGGATGATCTATCTCCCCCCTTTCTGTAGGGAACTTCAACCCATTGACAGTTCTCAAAATTTTCTTCTCCAGACTCACAACTCCAATTCCTCTGGGCTGCCCTCTGAGGTTGTGTTTTTATTGTTGGAAGTGTGGCCCCATACCCAGCTAGGTGGTTAGCTCCCTTACCTCTTTGGTTTCGTTTTGAGACCTCATGTTCTCTGCGATGAACTGAACATTGCTAATGACATCCTTCACTTCGGGGGAGTACTCGACGTGCTCTGACATCCATTTCAGTGACTGATGGCTCAGCTGTCTTCTCCTGGTGGTGATGAGTTCAGTTGCCTTATCACAGTGACTGCATCGCTTCTCCTTGTGCAATTTAGTATCTTTGTGTTTGCTGTGCTTAGACTTGGCTGACTTGTTGGCTGATCCTTTCTTTTTTTTTCTGGAGACATTTTTTTCCTGCTGTTCTAGTGGTCTCTGCATCAACAGAACTTTGGGGAGCAGGCTAAGAAAGATAGTTTTTACCCAAGTGGGCATCGTGTGTGTGGTCGGAGTCCTGTAATGTATATTCAGGACAAACACTGTGATGACAATTGACAGAGTTACAAATATCATAGTGAACAGTAAATATTCACCCACGAGGGGTATTACTAAAGAGGTGGATGGGATTGTTTCTGTGATCACCAGTAAAAACACAGTCAAAGAAAGGAGCACAGAGATGCAAAGAGTCACTTTCTCACCACAGTCAGATGGCAGGTAAAAAACTAACACAGTCAGGAATGAGATGAAGAGACAGGGAATGATCAGATTAATGGTGTAAAACATTGGCAGCCTTCGAATATAAAAGGAATATGTTATGTCTGTGTAGATCTCTTCACAGCAGTTATATTTGATGTCATGTTTGTAGCCCGAAGCGTCAACTATTTCCCACTCACTGTTTTCCCAAAAGTCATTCATATCTACTTTGGATCCAATGATCAGAAGATCAATTTTGGCTTTGTCATAGGTCCATGAGCCAAATTTCAGTGAACAGTTCTGATGATCAAATGGGAAAAAGGTAATATCCATAGGACAGGAGCTTTTAAAAATAGCTGGTGGTGTCCAGGTAATCATTCCATCATAGCGAAGGAGGGCTTTGGTCTTGCCTTCAACTTGAAAATCTCCCACAGCACTAGAAAGACAGATGAGGCAAAAGAAAGAAAATCGACATGAAAGTAAAATATTTTTCATGGACACTGTGAGGAGGATACTTTTGAGAGAAAAGGTAAAATGGAGAAGTATTCATCATACTTATTATACAAGACAATATCTGGTTTCCAAATTTTATCTGCTGGTACCCGAACAAATTCAATGCCATCGTATTCTCTGGGATCCCATCGCAATTTGTAGTCATTCCAAATCTGAAAGGAGAACGGACAAGGACTTTAAAACCCTGGATCATCAACAAATGTCTGCTTCTCAGATCTTCCTGTAAAATGACAGGTTGTGATGAAGACTGAAAATGCAGCACGCATAGAAGGGGACAACTATCGCAAAGACAAAGGCCATGGCCTGGAGAAACACTGGACATACATGAACATTGGTCATAGAGATTTGTTGCTCCCTGCTCTCTGGGGGGGATGAGATACCAATTGCAAGCCACTGCTGACATGCTGAGGACTCTCCCCTGTCTTGCTACCCCAGTATAGATTTACTTCTGCAAGGTTGTCTCCCCACTGCAGAGAGGAAGTCCAGGCCTCACTGCTGCTGTCATGAGAGACCACCCTGCAGGTTGCAGGAGGCCAGCATGCTCATGGGAAAAGAGGGACAGGCAGTTGCTGCCAGGGGACATTAATGGTTCCACAGGGGCAGGGAATTACCAAGCTGGAGGGGCAAGGGCCACACAGCAGCTCTCTTGCATTGCTTTCTATTGCCCTGTCATGGGGCCATGCTCCATACTCTTCCAGCCCACCCTGGAGATCCCAGTCGTAAGCACAGCATCTTTTAAAGAAAGTTGTGTGTAGACCACCATCACTGCCTGAAGAAGACTGATTTTGGTAAGTTGGCTTGTATTTTTCAGCATTTTAGGTCCTCTAAGGATCTTTGTCTATGTATAAACGCTAAAACCATCAGGAAAAAAAATAGAGGCATGTTCCTTTTGCTCATAAATGTTTTGGCTGGAATCTTCAATATGGAGATGACCTAGGACTGCAGAGCTGCATATTTAATACCTTTTATTGGTATTTAATGGGTATATCCAGCTATATTTACCACATAAACCAGCAATCATGAAGTTGGAGGTGAATATACCACACAGGAAAGATGAGAAATGTAATGTCTTGGAAATAATGAAGAAATTACTTTTTCAGATGTGGGTTTCATTAATGGAGCTTCTCTTTATTCATACCTTTAAAATCCTTGTTACAAAACAAGCACTTACTCTACAGTTGTAGTTTACAAGGTAATATATTTCATCATGGCAATGCAAAATGCATGAGAAATGAAATGCAGTCACTTACGTGTCTTAGCCACAAATTTGTTTCCATAATCTGATTGACTTCATCCTAGAAAGAAACACAGGCATGCACATCTTCACTCCATAAATCAGTTACAGTATTCTGAGATGGCCACAAACTTATTCTGATGATAATGGAAATTAGAATTTCACATTAACTGATAATCAGATTTTTTTCTTGCTGATTTCAGGGACTTACATATTGTGCATAGTCATATGCAGCTCTAATGAAAAATTCTTAAAATTCTACTGAAAAATTATGCCCCACAAATATGAGACATCCAAAGAGCTGCACTGTTTTGCCAAGGGCCTGAGTACCTGGAGAACACAAAATTTACAATTGCCCTGGCCAGTACCAGAAGAACAAAAATTCTGCTGGTGGCTACGTGTTTTGTTGGATTCAGTCTTTAAAAGGCCCTGTCTGCACAGTGCAATGCTGGTCAAGATGCAAGGAAAACAGCATCGGTAGCAAAGGGTGTTCTTGCTGTTCTGTGCAAACGTCTGCATATATTCAGAAATGTTCAGAAAGACTCACAGCTAAACAGGGACTAACAGAACTGTCAGCCACCGAGGGGAGCAGCTCCGGGGCCAGCATGGTACACAGCGGGCCCCTTTGCACGGAGGGGCTTCGTCTGGGATCCCTGAGGCAGGGAAGCCAGGACACGCCAGGGAGACCCACCAGAAGCTGGTAGCTCTTGTGGTGAGAGTTGGGTGTTCCCCCCACCATAAAGAGCATCTGAGGGAACACTGCGATGGTGCCGGCTGTCCTCAAGGGACAGGGATGATGGCGGCAAGCTCCTGCCCAGCACAGCAGTTTCCTCTGCAACAACCCCACCTTCCAGGTGTCCTTCCGGAACAGGTATGAGGCTCTGCAAGTGGAGCTGAGCAATGATGAGGATGATGGGTCACCTAGCTTAGAGGTGTTGCCAACATTCAGTTGGCCAGTGGCTGGCATCAAAATGGCTTCCAAAATGAAAAAAAGATGGATAGCTATCATAGGAGACTCCCTTCTGACAGGATCAGAAGGGCAAATATGCATGCCAGACCCATTTCTTAAGAAATCATAGAATAGTTAAAGTTGGACTAGATCTCTAAGATCATCAAGTCCAACTGTCAACTCAACATTACCATGACCACCAAACCATGTCCCGAAGCACCACATCTAGGTTTTTTGAATACCTCCGGGGAACAGTGACTCCACCACCTTCCTGGGCAACCTGTTCCAATGTGTCACCACTCTTTCAGTAAAGAAATTCTTTCTAACACACAGTCTAAACCTCCCTTGGTACAACTTAAGCCCATTTCCTCTCATCCTATCACTAGTAAACTGGGAGAAGAGACCAACACCCACCTCACTACAACCTCCTTTCAGGCAGTTGTAGAGAGCAATAAGGTCTCCCCTCAGCCTCCTCCCTTCTAAACAATCCCAGTTCCTTCAGTCACTCCTCCTAACATGTGTTCTCCAGACCCTTCACCAGCTTCATTGCCCTTCTCTGGACATGCACCAGCACCTCATTGCCTTTCTTATACTATGGCACCCAAAACTGAGCAGTCTGTACACAACACAGTACTCAGGCTGTGGCCTCAGCAGTGCCTTGTACAGGGGCACAGTCGCTTCCTTACTCCTGCTGGTCACATTGTTTTTGATCCAGGCTTAGATGCTGTTGGCCTACTTGGCCAGCTGAGCTGATGTTCAGGCAGTTGTCCAGCAGTACCCCCAGGTCCTTTTCTGCCAGGCAGCTTTTCCAGCCACTCTTCCCCAAGCCTGTAGCATCGTCAGGACTTGTTGTGGAAATCCACTGTCTTCCTGGGGTGCGTGTTAGAGATGTGAAGGGAAAACTCTCTACCCTTGTACAGCTCTCAGATTACTATCCATTATTGATTTTTCAGGTGGACAGCAATGAAATTGCAACCAGAAGCCCAATGGCAATCAAGAGAGACTTCAGGGCCCTGGGACAACAAGTAAAGGGATCAGGAGCACAGGTAGCATCCTCCTCTATCCCTCTGGCTACAGGGAAAGACGAAGTAAGTAACAGGAAGAGCCAACAAATCAATACCAGGCTCCAAGCCGGGAGTTACCAGCAGAAGTTTGGTTTTTTTGATCACAGGTCAATTTACAAGATACTGGGGCCACTTGGAAGAGACCTGGCATGCCTGTCTCAAAGGGGAAAGAGAATACTGGCAGAAGCGTTAGTGAGGCTCATTGAAAGAGCCGTAAACTAGATTTAAAGGGGGAAAGGGACAAAATCAGGCTTGACAGAGATAAGCCTGGGCGAAGCACACCAACATTTGAGGGCTGGTCTGCTAGTGAGGTCCTTTGGTCCCCAGAGGAGGAAGAAGATGGAGATCTTACAAAGACGTAAGGGTTAATGTGTCAGAATCCAAAGAACACACTGAGAATGGCCACGTAAGGTACAGGACTTCTCCCCACCAAAAGCTGACAGGATCAGTAACCCAACTGAAGTGCATCTACACCAATGCACACAGCATGGGCAACAAGGAGGAGGAAATGGAGGCCACTGTGCATCAGGAAAACTATCACGTAGTTGTCAGTATGGGAACATGCTGGGATGAAACATAGTGACTACGGATGAGGATAAGGCTGAGGTACTTAATCCCTTCACCTCAGTCTTAAGATAAATTGTTCTCCAGGTACCTAGCCCCCCGAGTGGGAAGACAGATATGAGGAGCAGAGTGAAGCCTTCTTAATTCAAGGGGAAGTAGTGGGCAACCTGCTGAAATGCTGGGGTCTGAACC
>NW_008584445.1:1797-2468 GCF_000691845.1 Merops nubicus | reverse complement strand
CGGGGGCAGGGGTGCAGCGGGCAGGGAGCCCTGGGGAGCCCGGGAGGCCTGGAGCCTGGCCGGGCTGCGTGCCCTGGAGAGGAGCTCCGCAGCTGCCTCTGTGCCAGGGCATGTCCCTTGGGGAAGCCTCCAAGGAGTGCCCCAAGGCTTGGCCACGGGCAGACCTGGCTGCGCTCCTTCCAGATGGCAGTGCTGGAGATCCAGAGACCAACGGGGACACGCGGGTCTCGGAGGAGGCGATCGTGCGGGCACGGCATTCTCTGGATGACCCCAACATGCGGGTGAGTGCAGCTGGCTGAGCCTCGGGGACCCACCAGGGGGTCAGGTGTCCCTCTGGGGTGTAGAAACCCAGAAAAGGTTGGGTTGGAAGAGACCTTTAACGCTCATGGAGTCCAGCCATCACCTGGCACTGCCAGGTCCCCACTGACCATGTCCCTCAGCACCACATCTCCATGGCTTGGGAACACACCTCCAGGGGTGGGGACTCCACCACTGCCCTGGGCAGCCTGGCACAGCCCTGGGCAACCCTCCAGGCCAAGAAATTGTTCCTCAGGGACAACTGAAACCTCCCCTGGGGAAACTTGAGCCCCTTGCCTCTTGGCCTGTCCCTTGTCCCTTGGGAGCAGAGCCCGACCCCCCCCTGGCTCCAGGCTCCTGTCAGGAGCGGCGCA
>NW_008584445.1:0-1743 GCF_000691845.1 Merops nubicus | reverse complement strand
CCTGGGGTTCTAGCCCCTTCCCCAGCAGCTTCATTGCCCTTCTCTGGCCACGTTCCAGCCCCTCAAGGCCCTTCTGGGAGGGAAGGACCCAAACCTCAATCCAGGATTCTAGGATGTTGCTTTTCTGATGTCAATGATCAGAAACGTGCGGATCTGTCCCTCCTCTCCTGCTGCTGTCAGGAGTTCCTCCCACTGGCCCAGTCTGCCCTTTCTCCAGTCCTACCACCATCCTTCCTGGTGGGCTGCTGCTCTCGGAGCTGGTCCTGGCTGGCTGCTGGGGCACAACTCTGCCTGTTCTCCTTACATAGCCCTTTGCTGGGCTCATGCCGCAGCCTCTTCCCTGTACAAGAGCAAGTGGGGAGCAGAGGTCCTGTGGCCAGGCTCTTTGTGGGTACAGATGGCTCCACAAGCTCTCTGGGCAGCTGCTCCAGGGCTCCATCACCCTCACAGGAAAGAGGTTTCTCCTCCTGCTCAGGTGGAACCTCCTGGGTTCCAGTTGGTGCCCGTTGCTCCTTTTCCTGTCACTGGGCACCACTAACAAGAGTCTGGCCCCAGCCTCTTGCCCCCCAGGGCCCTTGAGCTCTTGCTCAGCACTGCTCAGATCCCCTCTGAGGCTTCCCCTCTCCAGCTCAGCAGCCCCAGGGCTCTCAGCCTGTCCTGGCACAGAGATGCTCCAGCCCCTCAGCAGCTCCACAGCCTCCCCTGGACTCTCCCCAGTGGTTCCTGCTCTCTCTGCAACTGGGCAGCCCAGACCTGGAGCCAGGACTCCAGAGGTGGCCTCACTGGGGCAGAGCAGAGGGGCAGGAGAACCTCCCTGGACCTGCTGCCCTGCTGCCCACACTCTTCCTCATGCCCCCAGGAGACCACTGACCTTCTTTGCCTCAAGAGCCTGTTGTTGGCTCATGGGCAACTTTATGCCCACCTAGTCACTGCTCCTCCCTCATCCTGGCTGCTCTGTTCAGTGTGCCCAGCTCTGGGCTTGCTGGCCCCAGGAAGCGGCCACTCAATTCTTCTCCTTGGGCAGTGCAAGTGTACGAGGGAGCTGGGGCTGGCTACGGTGGGAGGGAGCAGAGGAACATCCTGCCTTGCCTCCGGCTTATGCCTTTGTTTTCACCCTCAGGAGTTCATTCTGTCCTGCTTGACGCTCAACCCGGACAAGCGACCAACAGCCAACAACCTGCTCTTCCACCGCGTGCTCTTTGAGGTCCATTCCCTCAAGCTGCTGGCAGCTCACTGCTTCATCAACAACCAGTGTGAGTGACCACGGAGCCCCCCGTGCCATTCCAGCATTGATGGCTGCCCCTGCAGAGCTGGGGGGGCAGAGCCAGGGGAAGCCACTGCTCGCAGACCTTCCCCGTGGTCCGTACTGCAGGGTCCCTTTCACAGGCCCTCCTGGGTGACAGCCCCTTTCTGCCCGTGCCCTAGACCTGATGCCGGAGAACGTGGTGGAGGAGAAGATCAAGGAACTGGACCTGAACATGGTGATGGCAGAGATCCGGAGAGAGGGTCGGCCTGGGGCACAGTGGAGGTGAGGGTGAGCTGGAGAGCCTTCAGAGCAGCCGTGGTCCTGAGCCCGGGACTTGCATGCAGCCGGTGGCACAGAGTCCTTCCCGCCTCCCCTGCTGCCCGGTGCCGTTTCTCTCCCAGGTACTCGGAGGTCTCCTTCCTTGAACTTGACAAATTCTTAGAAGACGTCAGGTGGGTCGGGGGCGGTGCTGGCTGGGTGTGTGTGCCCAGCCCCGG
>NW_008584444.1:30742-41881 GCF_000691845.1 Merops nubicus | reverse complement strand
GGATTCTATGATTCTATGATTTTTATGCTGTTCACTCTATGCTGTCTTAGTTTGTCCCTGCTGTTTGTGTTCATCCTCCCTGTAGGGACTGAATTTCATGCATATGCTGCCCTTGTTGCTACAACAGTAAATCTGATTGTTAGGACAGAACAGGCTACTACTTCTCACTGTTTCATTTACCTAAAAAGTATCTTAGGTATTCCTTAACTCAGAGTAAAAATGCACTTCCTTGTAGGAGGTTTTGATTTGAATGAGGAACCCCTAGACATCTGAACTTCTTACATGGGATCCCAATTAAACCATGCCTAGAACTGATGGGGATTGTAACTGTTGGCAAGTAAAATGCTTCTACAGTGCATGTGTGCTGACTTTCCACCACATGTGTTTGTGGAATCCCTGCGGGTGTCTGACAGCAGAGCTTTTTCTGCCACTGCTGAAGAACCGTGCCAGAAAGAGACACAGCACTCATGGAGGAAAGTGGAAGGAGCATCAGAATTAACCAGTGAAAGCAGCAGTATCTGTAGGGTTAGAAGAAAGCCTGCAGTAGCCTGGAGATTTACCTTTATCTGCCTCCTGGGAAACTACGTAACCTATTTTATGATAATCTTCAGAAACATCTATCTGATTAACCATCTTTAAAGTCCAAGAAATAAAATCATTTTGCATACGTTGTCTTAAAAATGTATCAGAGCTCTATTTTGTGTCCTGGAGGTCACACAGAAGTGACAGATCTCAGTGTGAGTCTGTAACTTTGTACCTAGCTGAACTCCTTTAATTGTTAAAGTGATCTTAGAAGTTTCTGACATAATATAGGTAATCTCTAAAACATGCTTATAAAATCACGTTTTTCACTTTCAGACAACTTTTCTGGTGGATAACAAGAAGGTGTTTGGCACTCACCTCATGCAAGACATGGTGAAAGATGCTTTAAGGTCTTTTGTCAGTCCACCGGTACTTTCTCCAAAGTGAGTGAGTCCCGACTTTCTTTGTATGTCAAGTCTGATAGGATTGTTGGGTTTTTTTCTGCTTACAAAAGCAAAAGCAGACATGTAAAGAAGATGTAAGTTTTGTATTTGTTAGTGCTTGTGTATGAAGGGATCAGTTGCTGCTGCTGTGCTCGTGTTTCTGTTTTAATTTTGTGCAATGCAGACCAGTGACCTCACTAAATGTATGTATGTGTGTCTGGATATTCCCTTTTAGGTGTTGTCTTTATAATAATCACCAGGCAAAGGACTACATTGACTCCTTCGTGACGCACTGCGTTCGGGTAAGCGGTCGTTCCAATTACATCATCTTTATGCATATATAAGAACTTCCAAAATTTGCCTACATTTGAAAATTAGACCAATTTCCTTTGACGCCTGACATGAAAGCAAAATTGCAGAAGCTGTCCATCTGAAAATGGGAACATTGTTTGAAAAAAGCTAGTGTAATTACTGATGTTTGTTTCTTGTATTAGGCTTCCAGATTTTTCACTAACATTTCAGTTTATTAGAAATCTGCACTTAACACCTCCTCACAGGATACTTTCATGTCACAAAGCAAAAGCATAGCACTAGTAAAAGCAAAATTACTTTTACTTTCTCTCCAGTATACAATCTTTAAATGTTGTTTTGAAAGAATGTTATTGAATGTGGCATAATAAAAATCTGAGAAAACAATCAACTCACAGAATCAGGGATGTTGGAAAAGACTTTTAAGATCATCGAATCCAAGATTAACCCCTTACTTCCAAGGCACCACTAAACCATGTCCTTCAGCACCACATTTGCACACCTTTTAATACCTCCAGGGATGTTGACTCTACCACTTCCCTGGGCAGCCTGTTCCACTGCTTCATAACCCTTTCCTTGCAGAAATTTTCCCTAATATCCAGCCTAAACCTCCCCTGGTGCAACTTGAGGCCATTTCCTCTTGTCCTATCTCGTTACATGGGAGAACAGACTGACCCCCACCTCATTACAACCTCCTTTCACATAGTTCTAGAAATCTGTAAGGACTCCCCTGACCTTTCTGTTCTTTTGGCTAAACAACCCCAGTTCCTTCAGCCACTCCTTTTAAGATTTGTTCTCTAGGCCTCTTACTGGCTTTGCTGCCCTTCTTTGGACACACAGTGTCCTTCATGGAGTGAGGGGTCCGCAGCTGCACACAATACTCAAGGTGTGGCCTCACCAGTGCCAAGTACAGAGGGACAATCACTTCCCTAGTCCTACTGGACATGCTGTTTCTTATAGGAGCCAGGTGCTGTTGGCCTTCTTGGCCACCTGAGCATGTAAATTTAGGCACAAGACATACCTGTCTTACTCCAGGCATTCTATTCTGATCAGATTCCTAAAGGATACTTGCTCAGTCTCATGTTGACTTGTGTACAGAGAAATGGGCTCCTGCATCACTCCAGAGAGCTTGCTTGCCTGCCAGCTTGCACTCCATAGCAAGCCTTAAAGAACCCATCTTCTAATATAGATGTCTATTTAGGCACCTGTTTTATACATTGTAGTGCTCTTCTAGTTTCAAAGTTCTGTTGAAAATGTAAAGCTATGCTTGGTTTCTTTCAGCCATTCTGTAGTCTGATTCAAATCCATGGACACAATAGAGCTCGTCAGAGAGATAAACTGGGTCATATTCTTGAGGAATTTGCCACCCTCCAGGATGAGGTATTGTCCTAGGCAACAGGCTGGTCAACTTTTATTTCCAGGTATATTCCTACCAGGGTGGTATTGGATTCTAGATTCATGAAGCAACTCCTCTGTTCTAAAGCCTTTAGGACAAGGATTCCTAACATGCAGTCTGTGGGATGCATCCAAATATTTTCTGTCAGATAAGCTGAACAAGAAGGAATTACATTAAGATTAACTATTTCTAGTAAATAAACTTGAGGGAAACCTGCTGTGATGTCTGTAATTTAATGGTAATTCCATTGCTTGTGTTTGTCCTGCTTGTAACTGTCAGTCTGCGAGACGTAATCAGGGAGAGGTGGATGACCCATATTTGCAAGACATCTTTGAAAATTCAGTTTTACAGCTACGTAAGATGTAAATTGCAAAATTTTATTCAGGTTTTGTTAATGCTTAATATGTGGTTGAACTTGGATGCTGTTTCATTCAAATGTTCTTCCTCTTGTGTTACTTTGCTCTCTTTTTCAATAGGCAGAGAAAGTAGATGCAGCACTTCACAGCATGCTACTGAAGCAGGAACCCCAGAGACAACACTTGGCTTGCTTGGGCACCTGGGTCTTGTACCATAACCTGCGTATTATGATACAGTATCTCCTGAGTGGCTTTGAGCTGGAACTTTACAGCATGCATGAATATTACTACATATATTGGTAAGAGGATGCTTCATTGCAAGCCTTGGGAGGAGGGATGCTCCCACAGAGCTATAATGGCAAACATTTAAAGGAGGGACTTCAACAATGATTTGTTTTCTTAATCTCAAGCTTGCTCAACACAGTGTTTAGTTTACCTATTCATAACATTACAAGTACAGAAAAAAAAAAATCTGTTGATACCTTTTCTAGACTTACTAAATAGTGTACCTTTTTTCCCCTGAAATAGTAACTTGCTCTCTGATTCGGTGTTTTAAAAGCGTCTTCTAATGACAATGAACAGAAAATAGGCTGATGTTGGCAGATGAGAGAATGCAGGAGGAAAGTAATTTCCATTTTTATTTTGTGTCGTTGTAATACCAAGTTAAATAGTATTGTAGATCTCGAGTATTTTCAAAAAGATCTCCAGGGTCTTAAGTTGTGACTGTGATCTGAAAGCTGCTGAGGTAAAAATTAACAACTTACTCTTTGAGCACATGTGAAAAAAAATCTGCCTTTAGTGGAAATGATTGCACTAGATGAAGTCAAAATAATTTTCATTTCTCCACTTCCGTTCACATAAGTTAGTTTTTACAGCTGATGGTTTGGTCCAAAAGATGTGTTAATTTAGATGGTTCATTTTTGATTCAGCATTAAAAATTTGATGCTTTGAACCTCCCTATATTAAAGTGCTCTGTATCTTGGTGTTTTGGTTTTTTTTTTTTGGTTTTTCTGTAAAGCTACCAAAAAACTCCTGCCAGGTAAGCTGTGAACCATCTTTCTGAGAGGTTAGACCAGTTCAAAAGACTTGAGCTTCAGTGCCTCTCGTTATGTTTCATTAGTGGATTAAGCATGAAGTGAGAAAACTAATATTCCAGATGGTTACCAGAATATTCTTTAAGTAATACCCCAAAAAGTAATAACAGGTTTTCTGTAAGGTGGTATGTTTTACCTGCCTGTAATTCCTCCCATAACTGTAATAAAATTACTCTTAAATGGATTTTAACGTACGTTAACTGCTTTATGTCCTTGCTGTAATTGAAGAACAAAAAAGAGCGGAAATTTCTGAGGGCAGATGCACAAACGAAACTCATCATTTCTCAGTAATTTTTCTTCTGAATTATGACTTCTTTTGAAATATTATTTCTTTATGTGTTCTAGATCTGTAACTTCTATTCTCTTTTTCACTTATTCCTTTTGATTTGAAGTCAGTGAAGAGATTTATTGGACCTGCTTCTGCTTACTAAGAAATTACTCTGAGAGAATTTGTGAAGATTTCACTTAAAGAATTGCATGTGGATCTCATGTTCCTTTGGGCTTGGCCCTTTTATTTAATAATTCATGGCTTTTTAATGCTAGAAACAAATCAGTGATAGCCTTGTTTCTCAAAACAGTAATTCCTAACAAAAGTAGAAAAGGTATTAATGTAGTATGTTTTTAAGAAATGCTTCATTTGATGAAGGAATGAGGAATTCTAGCAAAATTTGATCTTACACGAGCTTTGAAATAGTAAGAAGCTTAGACTTTGCTTAGTGACTGACTAAGAAATTTGTATACCTTGAGCGGTCTATAGTTGAATCCATGCAAAAGAAAGAGTTTTAACTGCCCTAAAAGTTGCATTTTACTGTGGGTTCCTCGAGTCAATGAGTTGTCCTTCAGCAAGGAGGCGTGGGTTGTGGATACGTTTTGCAGGGCAGCACCTGGCAGCCACGCCCTGTCTTTGCCGTAGGTATCTGTCAGAGTTCCTCTACGCCTGGTTGATGTCAACGCTGAGCCGCGCCGACAGCTCTCAGATGGCAGAGGAGAGAATAATGGAGGAGCAGCAGAAAGGACGTAGTAGTAAGAAAACGAAGAAGAAGAAAAAAGGTATCTGGGTGTGGAGTGTAACGCAGATCTTTCTTTTTTTCCCTTTGCACAGCCATGTAGAATTAAATTCAAAATGTTCATGGGACTCCTAAGTGTATCTTGAGATACTCTGTGTAATCAGGAGCCAGGTCCATGCTTTCTAAGCTTCATAGTTTTTAAAATTATTTCAAGGTATAATTGAGAATTATGTCACTGAAAATTCAGAACAACCACTTTGATCTGAGATTAATACATGTACTTATGCTGAATAATGAAAAAAATATTTTTCTGTGGAATTTGCAGTTCGCCCTCTCAGCAGAGAGATCACCATGAGTCAAGCATACCAAAATATGTGTGCTGGGATGTACAAGGTAATTTATCTGTGCTTGCTGAACAACATTTTCATTTTTTTGTAGCAGGAATTGAGCATGCATTGCATGCCTTCTTTGTTTTTAGTCGGAAGTTAAGTTCAAGTTTATAATGGGGTATGTTAAATCCTTTACTATTTCTCTGTCCTTCCAGTTACAGCTAAATGGTGACTTCCATCTTGCTTACAGCAGAACAGGACACAAAGCTAACACTTCTGACCGTATTTATCCTTTGCTTTTCAGACAATGATTGCGTTTGACATGGATGGCAAAGTGAGAAAACCGAAGTTTGAACTGGATAGTGAACAGGTTCGGTACGAGCACAGGTTTTCTCCATTCAACAGTGTTATCACACCACCCCCAGTGCACTACTTGCAGTTTAAAGTGAGTAATCTTATAACACGGTGCTACTCATGCTCTCTTAAAAGTCATTTGCTCACCTGCTTGAGACGTTGTTTTTGCTGTTAGAAGAGCCTTTAGTATCTCAGAGTTCATACTGAAGCATGTCAAAATAGTAAGGCGTTCTAGCTTTAGTTGTGTGCAAGGAAAATACATTGCTTTGAATCCTTAGTAAAATGAGACTCTTAGATGTTTAGAAATTGAGCCCCTATGAGGCTTGTCCAGTTTGTAATAAGAACAGTACGTTTGTGGCTTGTATTAAACTTGGTGTTCACAGTTATCTTGCTACACGCCCAGCTGGTTATTAGCTTCTGCTGATTTGTGGGGATATCCTGCATCAGATGCAAAATTTGGACATTTCTGGTTGTACCTAGATTTCTGACATCCAGGCTTTTCAAGTTTCTGAATGTCTGTCTGAACTGAAACTATTATCTTGTATGCCAGTCACTCTTCCTAGTTTAGTGTCAGGAACAGTTGTAGTAGAAGTGAGGATTATCATGGCTTCCTCCTTGTCATTGAAGGGTTTCTTTATCCCAAATTTAAAAATAGTTGGAAGGATCAAAATAACATTGAAGTTTTTAACAGTTTTAGTATCTCACTTGCTGTAAACTTGCTTTGATTAAGCAATATTAAATACCTTTTCCCCTCCTATGTAATTTCCTGTAATTTTGCACCCTGCTGCATGGCAAATTTGCCATGAATATACATGAATGGCAAGTTGTTCAGCAGAGGAATTGTTTTATAAAGAGTATGAGAATTTCCTTCCGTTTTGTGGCCCTATAAAATAATAGTTAGGTGCCTTATTGCTACCTGGCATTTGCCATTTCAAATAAATGTCTTCAATTTCAGTATTTATTCTTGAAATACTATTTAGTAGACAGAACTTTTTTCTTGACTATAGTAATTTTTTTTTTTTATTTCAGGTGATAAAGATAGAATTTGTTGGCAACTGGTTTTAATACATATTTATATATTTCTTTAACACACTAGGAAATGTCTGACCTAAATAAGTACAGCCCACCTCCTCAGTCATCAGATCTCTACATGGCAGCAAGCAAACACTTCCAGCAAGCTAAAATGATTCTTGAGAATATTCCTAATCCAGACAATGAGGTAAGACTGAAATAATGGGAAAAGAAGGATTTGCTCATAATAGAGTGCTTGTTTTCAGCTACATCAATGTGAGATCCATAGTGTACTTTGTCAGAATGCTGAGCAAAGCTGAGTGCTTTGACTGAGGGGTGGATGCAGGTGGCATTTTACAGACGTCTGTTTCACTACTGTTAGCTAAGATCATCAGGGTTATGCTCACTGGTCCAAAACCTCTCCCTGCTGAGTATTTTAGAGGCTGGATAGCAACTTACTTCCTTCTTACATGTTGCCTTCTGGCCCTGTTATAAAGTGTGTCAGTTTTAACAAGATGATGCATGCCTGCCTCACATACTGGAGCCTGGCAATCCACCTGTACACCTGAGAGGTGGGAAAACAGGTCTGCACGTCATCAGCCTGAAAGGAGGATTGAGTCTGCCACATGTTTCCTGGAGCAGTTCTGTCAGCACTGGGCTGTAAACACAGAAACTTCTCCCTCTTTGTCCGTAGCCTACAAACCAAGTGCCTGTGACTACTTCAGAGCAAGGTGGATGCTTATTCTGTCCCATGGGAGCAGGTTAAGGGCAGTTACAGGATTAGGGTCTCCGAAGAATGTAGGCACAGGGCAAGAATCACCCATTCTCTGGATGCTGGTGGTACTCACACATGAGTGGTGAGAGTGAGGCTAACCAGGACAGTGAGAGGTAGCTTGACAGTGCCCGGAGCACTTCCATCCAAAAAGCCACCACTGGTTTGATGCTCGAGTTTCACCTCCTCATGGTGTCAGAGTTTGTGAGGGTAAATGCCCAGAGTCTGTCTAAACCTTTGTGTGGGCGAGTCTCAGAACTTGCTGTAGTTTAACAGTTCTTGGACATAAGCATGGAGAGATGTTGTTTTTATCACTGTTGTATAAAAAAATGAGAATAAATGCCCCCTTCATTAAATTTCATCAGTCTTTCTAGCTGGTATACTTCAAATCCAGAATGCCCTCATCTCTGCTAAACTGACACTGTAAGAGGACTGCAGTACTGCTAAGAGCATGTAAACGTTTGAGTATAATTGAAATAATTTTGAGGTCATACACCTTCACTCGAAACCTTGTTCTTCTGCGTTTAGGTCAATCGAATTCTTAAAGTTGCTAAACCCAATATTGTGGTCATGAAGTTGCTGGCAGGAGGCCACAAAAAAGACTCCAAGGTAAGAAAATGCCAGTTGAACTGCACAGGTAGCGCAGTACTGCCCACTGTGCTACCACAGGTCTGCTGGAGCCCAATGAGCAGTTCAGGCCATCGTTACGGTAACCCTTGAAAGAACTAGGAAAGTAACCTAATCCCTTTTTCCCTTTGGAACAGTTTGTTGTTACTAAATTCAGTAGTACTGCTGTGTGATGGTTTAAATCCTTTCTTTCTAGGTTCCTCCAGAATTTGACTTCTCCCCTCATAAATATTTCCCAGTTGTGAAGCTTGTTTGAAAGACAAGAGATTATTGCTAGGATACCTGGAGCATAATTTATGTGTCAGCTGTAGGATGGAATATGTAGTGTGGTACCCAGATGTCCTGAGAGGGATCTCCAGGAAAAATACCTGTAGTCTGCTGCCTTTGTGTGCTCTGAATGATAACTGCTGTTTTAAAGTGGTTTTTGTTAAAGTGCCACAGGTGTAGCTGATTTTTACTGAATTGTTGAAGAATGTTGTATCTTAATTGCTTTATTACAGTTTTAATCATAATTAATTTTTATGAATGAGCTTTTACAAAATTTGTGACTGAATAAAAACAATGCAGTAGAGTCTCAGGTTTGACTGGCACAGATGAGCTACTAAAATTCTCCTTTGACCAAAACCACGTGGAGAGACCGAGTTTCCATTTTTTTTGCCTAAATTGCATCAAATTTGCTCACTTTGCAAGTAGAAAGACTGGGTTTTCTTACCAAGTCCTGCAAGTTAAACCAGTCTTTATAGGCAGATGAAAACTGAGCATTTAGCTTCTCCTGCAGCAAATTCAGAGATTTTTGTTTCACTCAAGTCAGTTGTCTAGGATTTACTTTTGTCTCAAGTGTGGAAGTCCTTAAAGACAGTGAGAAATGGAGTAAGTTATTTCTAGTTCCAGTTTGTTCCCTTTGCCTTGTTTAGCTAACACTGTACTAGTTACCAGTGACACAGGAACACAAGAGACTAGGAGTGTATTTTAACTGCTCTGCAACTTGTAGTTCAATCCTGTTGTCACTTTGCCATTGCAAACGAGGGATTCCTAGTTTGTTCCATAGTACATTCAGCTCTTGGCATGACCTTCATTCTCTTGTTTTGATTGCAGCACTATTGCTGGGTCCTGATGCCTTCTTTTAGAGTAGATGCAGGTAGAAATCCCAAACATGAGGACCCCCAAACCTACCGTTTGCTTCCAGAACAGTTTTTCCTCATGTGCTTCCAGAAGTGAAATGATAGGTAAGCTGTTGTGTCAAGTGAGCAACAGGGGGGGGAAAAATACAAGTTTAAAAAGCTGACTTGCTGTTTGAGGAACCATACTGCCAGGTAAGACCTTACCTGGGCTATAAAATCATATCCTCCAGGATGGACAGGACAGTTCTTCCTTTTGGTGCAAAACGGGTTCCTCCATAACTTGTAACTCCTTGACCATGCAAGAGACTTTTTAATATCTCTCATAACACGTAGCTGGTGCTGTGAAGCACCTCTTAAACTCTGTCACCTCAGCAGCAGCAGAGCTGAGCTAGAGCTGGAGAACAAGGAAGCAGCTCTGAGGTGGAACACCCGCTGGTCTGCTGGCACTGTGTGGCTTCTTGAGGTCAGCAGGAGAACTGCCCCTGTAGACCTGCTTTCCCTGACTTCCCTGCTGAGGGGGCTGAGTACCCTTCTACGGGTCTGGTTATCACCGCGACTTACGTACTTGAATGCTCCTCTAAGTCCTCGCCAAAGTAATGGAAATCCTGGAAAACCTAACTGTAGAGATGGAAAGTGGGTTCTGCTGCAGGTCAATGAGAATTCACTTGGCTTTTGCCGTCTTCTTGAAAACGATCACAAAAATCTTGCCTGTCTTAAAAAATCTCAAACTACACTTCAGCAGCTCAATGCCAGCCTTCAATCTTTCTCCAAAGGAAGCAGCAAGTAAAAGAGACAGTTCCATGTCATTTATAGGACAAAGAAAACAAAAATTATCATCTTTCCCATTTTCAGTAACATTACAAGTGGATGAACTGTACAGAATAACATGAATACACCGTAGAGAAGGTTTTTATTTTAAAATGCCTATCTATCTAATGTTTTTTAAAAAAACTAAGCCTTATTCACATCAAGAACAAATGTTAATTTAACCCCAAGGTGATTACAGCAAAGCTTTCCCTGCCTCAGGCAACTAAAAATTTTAGTGATAAACAACACTACATAAACCACAGTTCCAAACAAACCTCTTGTTCAACTAAAAGCCTTTTAAATTAAAAATTCTGTATGGTAGACATGCAGGCCCCTTGCCTACTGGAAATGTAGCAACCCTAGTTACATGCCAGTGGCACTTCAAGCCACTGAGGGTTAGACTGTGTTTGTGTATGCTTTTCAGCACTGCTTTGAGGCAGGTTTTCAGAGCCCCTACTGTCAGAGGTGTAACAGGTGTGCTGCTTTGTTCAAAGGTGGTCTTGTATATGGAGAAAACAACGTCCAGCTGGATAGGAAGAAGCCCAGTCAGGTTTGGGTATTAAAAGAAACAAGTTCTTTTAAAACGATTCTCTTGTAATATGTTAATTAACTTAAGGATGTTGATTGGTATCTTACCAGTGCCAAGTTAAAGCCATTCATTCAACTGGAGTACAATGTTTCACTGTACATTTTATACTGTTACAATATATGCTTTTGAATAATCTGTATTAAATACCTGATTAACTTAATCTTGACTACATAGCTGTTTACAGATTAGGTCCTAAAAAATGGCCCTTTTACTCTGAATGTGGGTAAATATATTGGTGTTTAAACACACCATTATTTGCAAAAAAAACCCCCCAACCCTTAATAGCCCAAGTTTCATTTTCTTAAATTGCTGTTTGTGTCTGTCTGCTCCCAAGCTGTCTCAGTGGAGGCCTGTTCATACTTGCAAAGATTGCTCCAAGCACAGGTGTCATTCTCGAGGACA
>NW_008584444.1:0-30711 GCF_000691845.1 Merops nubicus | reverse complement strand
ATACAAATACGCCCTTCTGAAGAGCTGGTGACACACTGTGCAGGCTGGACACGCCACTGAGGGGCCTTAGTGGTGGCAGAGGCTACTTCTAGGTTATGGCAAGTAAACCAGTTTGTAATTTGCATTCAGCAAGTTACAGACAGACAAAGGCTGCACAACATTAACAGCACAATACGCTGTGCATAACACAGGACTTCACAACAACTACGGCCTCACCTCTGGGCTTCATTGAGGTGTCTGGCAGATGCATACCCTGGTTTACCTTCTTCAAAAGTCCAGCAGAGAAGATCACTTTGAACAGCTGAGATGATTGCCATTCTACAAGGCAAGCATTTGGCTTTCTAATCTGTAGAAGATAGTGGCACACCATATTGGATGGCTTCTGTCATGAAACATTCAGAAGTTTGAATTTTTACACTCTGAATTTGTGCAAGTTAGTGGTGACTGACCCATACTGTAGTACTGATCTTGTGAACAGGAGTCCAGCAAAGCTTTTCAGAAAAATCTTCCTGGCTAATCCCTTAATGAGAAGACACTATTGTCTGAATCCTTTTCTCCCCCAAAACCTAAAAGCTAAGAATACAACCAGGGCAGTGTTTCAGCCTGGTTACAGATAGCATAGGCTAGTGATTTCACCTGGGAGGCCCAAGAGAATGTATCGTGCTGCATAGTATCTGAGGACTGCAGTCATGCTTTCTGAGTCTACAGTGCCGTGGAAAGGTACCAGAGTAGGCACCAGGGTGGACTGCAGCGAGGGCCATATTTCATTTTTTCCATGTTCTGACCAGAAAAGTTAGCTTCTCTTAAAACTAGGCTGCAGATTCCTCTACTGCACTGCTCAGGGGAGGGATCCAGTCTTGGCACAGGATGCTCCAGTATACCACCAATCCACATATGCTGTAGGACTGTAAGTTAGACAATTTCAAAGTTGCTACAGCTATTGCTAGCTGGTTTCAATTTCGTAGTCTGCAGGAAGAAAAGAGTCATTGCAGAGGTCAAGCTGCTCTAGAACAAGTCTCCAGAGATTTAAGATTGTTTTTTTTCACCGCTGAAACAGTACTAAAATTTCTGAAGAAAATACTTCATGTGGGTCCTTACTGAAGCCTGGAAGATAATCAACACAGATCACTTTGCTCTCATTATTGCTGCTTTTAGATGAAGAGGGTGCTGCTGCATCATGAACCTCTGTCATTCTTCACCATGCTCAGATAAGTGGTTCTTCATATCTTCAGGGTTTTGAACTAATTGTGGAAAAAAAGAAGTACAGATATCTCTTTTAAGAGGCAGAAGTGATCGATAGTTCTTAATTTAGAACATAGCAGGAGAAATTTTGAAAGGACTATTAAGTATCATATAGATGATAGTACAGCTACAGACACTGTCCCTCCCCACATGTTAAACAGTAGCTTCACTGATGCCATACAGAAAACAGGCCACACTGTCAACATTGAGGGAAAGCTCAAGGAACAAAGAGAAATCAGCTGGCTTTATCTGCTACAGGATACCCTTCAAGATATCACCTGAGAATTTTCAGTGTGTGTGGTACTTAGGTTAAAACTTTTCTCCTTTTTACCATTTTCAACCCCGGCAAGCACCGCTTGCTTGTCCATTTCTGATTCAGCTTCGTTCTGGTCTAAGCTGTAATCGACATCCTTGTCCTGCCTCAGTGCTTCATTCTCCTGCTTGTCTGGAAGAACATTAAAATTAAGTCATTTTATGCTAAACCATAAGGTCATCTGCACAAGAAAAAGTTGTTGTAACCACCTTCCATAGAATTTACTTTGCTGCTCAATTAATTGGTATTTTAGAGCAGATTTTCATATTATTTTCCTTCTGAACTGTTACATTTCAGAGCAGCTTTTTCTGTAGATATTTTCTAAAGAGCTGGACAAAAGACAGAATCTTTTCGGATTTGGAAGGGGTAGTAAAATTCAGCCAGCACTCAGGTGAACAGAAAGGAAAAGCATTAAACAATTCCAGAATACATTGCAGGACGGCCTAAGGAAGAGCAAAACCTGAAGCCACTGCTGAAAACGTGACTGCGGCATTGACTTTAAATGTATAAACACCACCCCTACATTTCTCAGCTTCCCCCCTTCTTGTTTTAGTTTGTCCACTACGTAGAAAGCTGTGAATACAGTGTAAAAAGAAGAGTATTTTAGGATGTGCTAACATGACAGAAAAGTGCTTTTCCAGAAGAGGTTTTCTTCGCCCAGTCATTAATTCATCTCAAGCACCTTTTCTTAACTATCTTCCGATTTCTTTATACAGACAGCTCAGAAGTTTAATGGAAACATCATTTCTGATTGCCAAACGAATACCCTTGGTTTTTAGACAGAAAAAAATGGCATAGAGGTATAAGCAGTACCCCAGTTCAGAGAGATCAGAGTCTCTGGTTCTGAATGTGTTACCTTGTGTTGTCCATGCTCAGACCACCACATCAGACAGAATTTTACAGTTACAGACTGAAAGGTCTCAGACTTTTAAAAAGACGCTTTTATTGAAAGAAAGAGGATGCTCAGGGAATGCACAAGATACCTTTTTCTACCTTAGGCTCCTTTGGCTACAAGGAACCTATGATTTTTTTTACCTAATCTTTCTGCTACTTATTTCTATTAAAATGGAAGCAGTTTAGGTAACTTGTATTCATACCTCTCTGGGGATAGCTTGCTCTGGCCAGCATCTCTCTGGAGCAGCTGGAAAAACA
Organism: Merops nubicus; assembly: GCF_000691845.1. Lineage (NCBI taxonomy): Eukaryota > Metazoa > Chordata > Aves > Coraciiformes > Meropidae > Merops > Merops nubicus. The sequence goes on along the minus strand of NW_008584444.1, from coordinate 28,004 downwards.
GCTACTTGAACAATGCAGATAAGATTAGTTATCCCTGCCAAGTTACCAGCAGTGTTACCATCGTTACTCAAAATCCTGTGAATGCTTTTACAAGAGAAGCATTAACAGTGTATTCTGTGGGTGTCAGTTCCTGCTCTGACTGCCATGAGGGTTCCTCTTGGTTACTCTGGGCTGTGGGGTACACCCGAGACCGAGCTCCTCAAGACAGGCAGAGGGATGTCTTGATTCTGGTCAGGTTTAGACAGGACATCAACAGCCTGCTGCTCAGTGCTGCTGAGACACAGGGTTCAGGGTCATGTGTGGTGGATATTGGAGCATGGCACCTTCACAACACCTCATCTGCAACTCTGCAGACTCACAACAGTCAACTTCAGACACCTGAAGTCTCTGTGTTGTATCCATGCTGCCCTGTTTTGAAATGGGGATAGCTGGCATTTACACACTGGCACTATGAAAAGGTTATCTGCACAACAGCAGTATCTTGTGTCCCTCTACTTATCAGTGCTTTGGGTGTCTAATGTGTCAGGCTTTCCAAATGCATCACACTCAAAGCCTCAATACCAAGGAGTTTCATGGCTAATTCCCCTAGTACAGCCAATAGGGAGAGAGACAAGAAGGCTGCTATGGTGATGCAGCAGAACCCAGCCTGGTACCTCTGTGCTGCACAAACAGAAGCCACCACCTTTACCTATGGACTGCAGAAGACCCCTGGGGACTGACAAACCTTTTACATCTCACACTAACCTTTTTGAAACTTTATACTAAGTCCAGCCAGCTGCCACCAGTGTTGCAGAAATCATGGCTCATTCCACACTGACCTCTTTACTGTGCTCAACAATACGTGAGATGTTACCAACCGGCCTTTCCCGCGGGCGAGTCGTCCTGCTTGGCATCGTAATTTAGGAGCTGCTCTCTCTCAAATTCTTCACTGGCAGCCTGCTCTGCTGCTGGCTGCAACGCATCTTGCCCCGCTACACGGTTTTCGTCTTCAGATAGGTTCAGCTCCTTTTCTGACTCAGGCAGTAGCTCCTTAGGACCTGCAGCAGCCTTGGGTACATCCTGTGGGTTTTTCAGCTGACTGGAAAGCTTCTCCTCTTCTGCCTTAGGCTCCTGTTTTCTGATGTCAGCTAGGCCATTTATTCTTTCTGTAAACAATAAAAATGATTTTGAGTAAAAGTCTTAATGCCTTTCAGTAGTGGAACACACTAAAAGCCTTTACTAAATACTGCTTTATCTTATTCTTTTTTCTCCTCTGAAAGACTATCTTTCAACCACATCAGTTTTAGAGATAAAAAGAAGACAACCCTTGTTTTTCCTGCTGGGAACAGCTAAAGGTTGAGACATTGTTTACTGCCATCTGACTCACGCTTCTCCCTACTTAAAATTTTGGTATGTGCAGTTAATAAAGCGGGCAGGTGAAACAGAGGAGTTTAAATAAAAATTGCAGCATGATTTGGAAGCATCAGATTTCTGCATGTTACTTTTCATTACTAACAGTAAAACAGACTCGGTGTTCAAAATAGATCAGGACAAAGCAGTCACATGGGCATATTTGCAAGTTAGATCACAGCTGTTCTTATTTTTAAATATGAAGAGGGAGTGCAGGAGGGCTCCTACTTTTAGCAGTCATTACCGTATCATTTTTCCAATCTGCATCTACATTTTTAACTATAAACATGATAAAATTTGCCTGAATAGCCTATATATAGATGTTGTCTTCAATTGCTAGCTCTCTGAAACAAGACCTGCATGCTCCCAAGACCATCATTTAAGACAGCATGTGAGAATAATCAAGGAGGAAATTGAATTGAGGAAATTGAATTTCCATCACACGGTACTAGGCTAGACTGATGCACAAGGGTACATCTTTTCAAACTACTAATTTCTGAGAGTTTGGTGCCAAAAGCAACCATTAGGTTAACAAATCTGATTTCCTGCGTATCATTTCTCTTACTTGCATTTTGCTCAGTGACAGCAGATGGGAAGCATGGATGTGTGTTTGCTTAAAGAACAACTTGCAGCTGCTCCATAGGGAGGGGCAGCAGGAAAATCACTGCTTCCAAAAGGGGGTACTTTCTCCATACTAAATGAGGACTATGACTTCAGAATTGTAAATATTTGTGTTTTCCTTTACATGCAGCATGTCATTTGCAGCAAAACTGAACCATTAGAAATGCTAGTAATAAAAATGCTTGAATAGATTCTACACTTCTTCACAGCTGGAAAATTGATTAAAGTTCAGTCTGCCGGCTTCACTTTCTCCATCTTAATTTTGTGTACAAAAATGTTTTTTAAATGTTTGATTAAATTGCAAATGTTCTTAACCAGTTGCTAGTAAGGTAATGATTTCTGTCTCACCTTTAGCCTGCAGCAGGTCTGTCTTTCTTACTGTAGATACTACTTTAGGTACATCTTCATTTGGTTTCTGTCGTTCCAGGTCAGGGTGCTTGAACTCTGTTTGCTTCGTGGCTGGTGGTTGAGTACTGACCTATAAAAATCAATGTACACAGACAAGTGTTGGTCTATACAGCTAATCCTGGATTTGAGAGGGGCAGTGGAGGTTAGGTAACAATTCAGTAGGGGGAAACCCAGAAATATTTGGACTGAAGTTTTTACTGGTGATGGAAGTACCATACAATTGTGCATATGCAGCAATGTTTGTGTGTAACAGCACAACACGCTGGGAGAATTTAACACACCTTTTATCAAATTGCAGCCAACAATGAGGTCACAGTTCCTAGCTAGTGTTTCACAAAAAACACCACCTACAGTTCTCTGAAGTTCAGAGAACTGTAACACCACATTTGTCCACTGTTGCCCTGTTACCATGTCAGGGTCAGCAGAGCAAAAACAGAGAAGGCATTAATTACTGTCAGTAATCTAAAAGGACAAGTAAACTGATTTTGGGCATAATATGACTTCAGTTAAGCAAACCTTTACAGGACAGGTCTAAAACAATGCTGAACACAGGATTAAGAGAAGAAAAATGTCAGTCAACCAAGTAGACAAGAGTATCTGTTTCATGTGAGGGAGCTTACTTTAAGACTGTATTAAATACCGGTACTAGACTGCTCTCAGCATCTGACCTGCGTAAAGATTAACTGAAGTGAAGGTATACACCACCTTGATCTTCAATCTTCCAGTTTAGCAATTAAAATTCTATGTGCAACTTTTACTCCTACTCGCATTTAATGGGCCAAGAGCCATGTTCACCTCAACAGGAGGGTGAAATGTGCCTAGAGCCCACGCTGCACTGTACCAGCTTAGGCACAAAAAAAAAAATCCCAGGCTGTTACAAAGCTGCGTGTCCTAGGGGCATTTTTTGTTGAGTTGGGGGGTTTTTTTTGGTTTTGAATTTGGTGGGTTTTTTTGTTCAAAAAAAATTCAAAAGACACAGAGAAAGAGCAAGCATACAGACATTTAGAGACAAACTTTTTTATATCTACAAATGAATAGGAAACTATGGTATAGAGACTTGCACAACCAATGGAAATTTTCCTGTTAGAGTTGTTGATGAGACTGTAGCTACTGATTGTTCTAAGCAAGTCAGTAAAACACTAGGTTGCCCAGTGTTCATGCAGTCATTTGGGAAAAATTCTGCAGGAAGAAGTGGTTAAATAACCAAGAACCCAAGTTACAGAGCATGTGTAGGATATGATTACTTGGCTGTTCTGAAAATGTTTAAGCTCATTCAAAGCCAGACAGAACTAAAGACCTTGTTGGGTCAACACCATGAAGTTCAACATCAACAGCAAACAATCTAGCACTATGAAAGCTTGAGAAGCATGTATTACCACAAAATATTTGGTTATTGCAGTAAGGATATTCAGAAGAACTCCATTTTCCTTCTGTCATTCACACAAAAATACTGTATTTAAAAATCCTTCTGTTTTTTATAAATCATTCAGCCTCTTGAGAGTGCTCTCTACAGTAGAAATCACTAGAAACAGAACATAAGATCATTTTTCACTTCATACTGGGCATGAATTCTGTAAAAATACTGAGCCTGCACTTAATAGCATGAAATTACCTCTTAATTAACCATGCAAAAGCCCTTAACTTATCATAAATTTCTAGCTCAGTAATTTTTAATGATGGTGTGAAATAAATTTAAAGGGTGTGTGCTGAAATATTTTTAAGTGGTTGTGTAAAAATATAACAATGGGAACACGGAAAATCCTCAGCTAAGAATTATACATAATTCCCTAAAATACAAAGCTGTAAGAAAAGCTGTAGATTTATTAACCAACACTCCATTTTCTTTATTTTCTTTAACTCTGACCTTTCCATTACATGAGCGTGTACACCTTACAAATGGGAATTCTTCCAGCTAAAAGCACTGGCTAAAAATGCACATGGATTTCCTCATGGTCACGCTGCACTAACAATAAACAACTTGGCTACTGTACAAGAAAAAAAGTTGCAATCCTTGGGCAAAGAAACAACTGAGAAGGTTACAGCTTAACAGCAGAAATGCTGTCACAGATAGCAGGGAACACAAGAAGACAATTTATTTAGGCTGTGTAGCTGTATTAGTAGTTGTCTCATCTAGACTCACTCACCTAGAAATTAAAAGGAAAAGAGATAACCTGCCATGCATAACGTACTGCCTGCTTTAAAGAACTGCCTCCAGCTATGGGACTTGTTGCAGGAGACTGAAATTGTCCTGCAGCAGGGCTTCAGCCAAACCCCTCAGGTTCCTTCTGGCATCATTTCCCTTTCAAACTGAAAACAAACCAACCAACAACAAACTCCCACAAAAAACACCCAGATCAAACCAAACCAAACGAAACCAAACAAGCTCCCACAACACCTGGTGCAAGGAACTGTAGCGAAAGTCTACTGTAAAGCCACACCAGAAATTTAAGTTGACCACCTCTCTAGTATGGGTCTTCCCCACGTGAGCTTTTCAACTAGTTAGTATTTTACATCTTGACATTAAACAAGATATGTATTTGTTTGGCAAACAAATGTATCCTCTCCAAATGATGGGCTTTTTATTTAATCTTGCACCTCTCACACAATGCAGGTGCCCAGGATAAAAGGTCACAAACGTCAGCAGTTGTCTCTCCCACCAGTTTACATAAAGGACTGGATAAAGACCGGAGCCATTGCCTGAGCACCTAGTGATCTCTGGGCACATGTCCCAGCCATTTTCTCCCACCCATTTCCAGCTATTTGCAAAATGCAGCTTCAGTCCTCATTGCTTTACCCTTTCCAGTTCCTAACTCATCAAATCCTCAGGCTGAACCAGCCAAGTCCTATCCCTAGCCAAATCCTGCTTCACTGAGGAAGCATCAATAATTCACACACCAGGACAACAGGGTGACCTGAAATTTCGTTTCCTCAGGATTCCCTCATGTGCTCTGACCCTCAGGAGGCATGAGCCAGCTGGCAGGTGGGCACGCTGTGTGCCAGACCTGCCCACCCCCCATGGAACTCCTCGTGTCACATGCAGCAACGCCTTCTCCGGCGGACCAGGAGCATCCGGACGCAGACACCTGAGACACCTGATCTCCCCTCAGTCCCACAGTAAAAGGCAGAGACTAGGATTTCTGTGAAAACACGTAACTGATGGACCTCAAAGACCCTTGGACTGCACTACCATATTCAATAATATTCAGTAATTCAATTAAATATTCTTTAATGGGCTGCACACCACTCCCAGCATCACCAGGTCCTGCCCATCTCAGAGACACAGGGATCTGGAGTCTCCTGCAGCAATCACTCCATTCCCACAGGTCAGAAACACTGAAGAAATGTGAAGGAAGCCATGCAGAACCTAATGGCATGGGCTAATGTTGGCTAGAGATAGCAGAAAGGTGGAAAAACCCTTAAGGATTACAAAGATAAAGATTTTTTTAAAATCACACAAACTATACCTGACTATTTATTTTTTGATCTTCTGAGAAGTCTTTGCTTTCTTTGATTTGTGGTTGATCGCTACCCTTTCTTGTAAGTTCATCTATCCTTTCTTCACATTGTTCTTTTAATTCCTTCATCTGGTTGATGCACTGTGACCTGGAGGAAACATGAATGACTTAGCAGTTGTCAACTTTCATCCATGCTCTTCTAAAATGTTCTTTTGTGAAACTATTCCCCTCCCCTTTTTATTTTTCATTTTATTACTTTTTCAGCTGTTATCTTTGCTCAAATTTGAGAAGTCAGTAGGAAAAAATGAAGTGTTAACTTAAGACCTACGGACAAACTTGTGGTGCAGGCACTCAAAGTTCTACTGTAAGAAATTAAGTTATATTGCATTTGTTGGACCAGCACAAAAAGCTACATGGATTTTCTTGTTTTCTGTTAACCAGTCAGTCAATTTCAGTTAAATCAAAATCAATCTGGGTCCATCAAGCATTTCTAGTATGGTAACAGAAATGCATGTTTGGATTTTAGCTAGGAAGACAAAACAGGAAGGTACTAGCTGAAATAAAAAACAAACATAGGTTACTGCTAGCAGAATTTAATGCCCTTTCTTAGCATTTCACCAGCCTGCAGTGCTACAAGAGGTAACAAAACACGTGTCACACAATTTCCCCAGTGCTCATCTCTGCCAGCACTTCACGCTTTCCAACTGACTTTCCTCAGTGGAGCTCCCCTTGAAAACATTTCACCAGACATGGGCAATAAACCCGAGTTTTCAGAAGCCAGGCTCACTCCACGTCCCTTCTATCACCTCCCTGCACGCCTGTGTCAGTCCAGTGCTTCGAGGATGCACCTCTCACACAGAGCACTGCTGAGCAGCACACACCTAGGCCTACACGTCCTCCTGGCGTTGCTGATCTCGGCCTGCAAGCAGACGCTCTAAGTAGCAAACAACTATCAGCAGAGGTCCAAGAGCCCCAGCTCTGTCATGTAACCAAACAGTAAACCACAGACTTTGAGGGAAAAAGTACCATAACAGACACTTAAGCACCGTGTGGCTTAATAAAAGATTAGTACAAACCTAAGTCTCCAACTTCCTTCTACTTTTCTGTTAGAAGTCCTAAATTATTAGAACTCCACTAATACAATCCATCGGTATTCATCATCGTTAAATGAGTCATCGGTATTAAATAAGTAATAATGCCCTAAAAAAAGAATGCAACACCAACCGGTAATCAGTAAGCATCCCAAAAGCACCAGCACCAATACTAATGCTTAATTCTTAAGCAAGGGAAAAGAAAAATGATATTTCAAGTCTGGACTGCAGAATTCAAATTCTTCCACTACCATGCTGAGCTTTCGGTCATACTTCCTACAAAATCTGGCTACACAGTGGCTGCTGGAAAAATCCCTATCACTAGAATGATTACATGCTTGATGGAAGATTATGAGAACATGCAAACAGCAAATTCTGTTGGTTTTCTCTATCTGTGCACCACAGGGAAGATACAACAGGGTGTGAAGACAAGCAGAGGGAACAAGAACATTACTGAACAGAAAGAATCCAGAAGAATTTCCTAGAAATACCAGAAATGTGTATTTAGTGCAAGGATACTGCTAAGCCCTTGTCTTCCGTTATCCATGCCTTATAATTTGGTGAGAAATCCCAACAAAAAACATGACTAGGTATGAACTGCAATGCAGAACACACAGCTCCGACCATAACTGTGTTAGAAATTTTCTGAGACCTCTGGCAGCTCAACAAAGTACAGCTTCTTACTGGGTATTCCCATATCTTAGTTCTTAAACTTCTTCAGAGCTTAACTTCCTGTGTTTCAGCTTTCCTCTTGCTCTTACATGAGAACATTGCTACCTTTCTCCTCCTGCAGTGGAAGGAACATCAGGAAGCAGGGGAGAAGCCTGTGGATACTGTGGTGCCAAGCATGGCAATGAGAAACGAGGGGAGGGGGGGAAAAAGCCTGTGGATACTGTGGTGCCAAGCATGGCAATGCACAAGCAGTTTCAGAAGATGTAAATTTTTAAAGAGAAAGTAACACTTGACACACTTACTAACAGTGCTATAGCTATCACAGGAATATTCTAGGTTATAACCATGCCACCTGCAACTCTAGATACCATCTTTTAAAAAGAGCATACTTACAGGTCATATGAGAACTTCTTCTGAAGGTTAGTTTGGTTCTTCTGAAGCCAGTAAACATCCAACTGTAGCTTTCCATATTCTGCCTGTAACTCTTTCAAATGCTCTGACCAAATCAGGATTAAAATATATACATTAAAACACACACACACACATACTACAATAGAAGTATCAAACAACAGATCAATAGTAAGCATGCTAACTCCATCTGTCACACTCATGACACTGAGCACACAAATGCAAAGAGAATTTTTTAATTTATTTAACAAAGATACACAGGATTAAGTACACAATAGCCTTTTGGCCTAATATATTAACAAAACTAGTGTAACATTGATTTCTGACCACCACCTCCTCATAAGGACTATTCTGACTTGTTTGCAAACTCACTTGTTTTCAACCCAGGAAGTCTTTATGTCTATGAAACACTAATTAGACTATAGTATGAAATGGCATTCATGATTATTAGTCATCGAAAGACAAGTTTAAAAAGCTTCCCACAATAATATGAAATTTACAGTTATGTTCCTCAAAGCCAGAGATTAAGAGTTTTCTTCCTGACAGAAAGCTCTGTGTGAGGGCACCAGAAGGTGGCACCACAGCCTATTTACCCATTTATAGAACTTTGGATCTGTTCCCCAGGCTTCCTGAGGAATAAATTGCTAACAACAATTTTGAAGCATCAACTTGAATACAAATTATTTAGACTACGTTTTCTTATTTTATACAGGAAGTTGTGAATTCCCGTTGTGCTAAAATGTACAACCCAAACACCTCAGGGAGGAATACAAGAATATGCTGCAAAAGGTAGAATGAAGAATAAGTGTATTAACAATACACAGAGAAGCTAGTTTTATTCCATATCAGTTTATATCATAAGGGCCAGGAGTCCTACATCAAGCACTACATGGATAAATCCTTCTACAGCTGAGGCAGGTTAGTGTGGTACTTCACTGAACTGGCACCATGCAGATGCAGGATCTAAGTCACTGCAGCTCCTGCACCATCACCGTGCCTTGAAGAAAGGCAGTATTCCCAGGAGACATCAGAAAAATGCAAGTCTTAAAAACAGGGGGGCTCACAAAATCAGTGTGGGAGAGGTGTAGAGGGGTACCACCCCACATACCTCGTAGACTGTGGATCAATTGTTCATTTACTGTGATGTTACTCATCAGCACTGCCTAGAAGGAGCAAAACACAAAACAATGTTTGAATTGCAAAAGACCAGCATTATTATTAATATTATAAGCAACACCTACAAAAGCACTTGTAAGTTTGTTTGTTTTTTTTTTTTTTTAAAGTGCTGGGTTACAGATAAATACAGAAACTTTTAGCTGCTCTACACATTGACTATTACAAATAACAAACACCCATTTCAACTCAGATTTCACCGTAAACAAGGCAGGGGTTGGGCACAGGGAAGAGGAGATACCACTCCTCTTCAGGAAGGAGGATTTTAACACTTCTACTACTATTGCTTCCTGCTTTATTCTGGTTTAATCTCACAATTGCAGTCACAGTCAGCTTTACTCATCTCTTGAAGGAAGAACACTCTGTAGCACAGCTCACTATCAACTGCCATCTCACCAGGGAATCAACTCATCTGCATTCAGGCGTGCAAAGGATGAGCTATGAAGGCCCCTGCTGGAGCGTGTCCAGAGAAGGGCCACCAGAGTGATCCGAGGGCTGGAGCAGCTCTGCTGTGAGGACAGACTGAGAGAGTTGGGGCTGTTCAGTCTGGAGAAGAGAAGGCTCCGAGGTGACCTTACTGTGGCCTTCCAGTATCTTAGGGGGGCCTACAAGAAAGCTGGGGAGGGACTTTTTAGGGTATGGAGTAATGACAGGACTAGGGGGAATGGGGCAAAGCTGGAAGTGGGCAGATTCAGGCTGGACGTGAGGAAGAAGTTCTTCACCATGAGAGTGGTGAGACCCTGGAATGGGTTGCCCAGGGTGGTGGTTGAGGCCCCATCCCTGGGGGTCTTTAAGGCCAGGCTGGATGGGGCTCTGGGCAGCCTGATCTAGTGGGAGGTGTCCCTGCTCATGGCAGAGGGGTTGGAACTGGGTGACCCTTGTGGTCCCTTCCAACCCTGACAGATTCTGATTCTGTTTTAGCAGAGGACTCAGTAGTGTTTGCTTGAGGGTTGGACTTGATCATCTTGGAGGTCTCTTCCAACCTAAAGGATTCTATGATTAGTCGGAAAGCACAAAGGAACTCTACAAAAGCAGCATGAAGCCCTTGTATTGTACCACTTTTCTATCTATCCTCTCCATCACTTTGGTAATAAACTGCTGGAGTGACCTTCTTCCACTGCCTCACTTTGCTCTCTCTCACTCTGAAAAGGCAGCCAACACCAGAACTTATGTCCCTTCTTCTGTCAGTCCTCCTCTACAGACCCATGTATACACCTGCCTCAAAGCACCTGAATATTGACAGAACTAAGGCAAGTCTCAATGAAATGAATGCCTGTGAGCTAGATGTCAGGATAAATTAGAATCATATTTAACACTTACTCTGGTGCAGAACAGTCTTCTTCAGATTACAGAAAGATGAGACCCACTGACCCTTCAGAAACAATTCAGTGCAGCCTCAGGAGTTTCCTTCTCACACTTCACTGCCCATCTCCTTGTTGTCTTTTCCCAGGAAACCCCAGAGCTCTGCAAGAGTCCTAGATCAGGATACACCAAGACTCCAGTTTCCCAAAGTTTCTGCTCAGGTACTGATGTGTATGTATGTCCATGCCACTTTACTGCAAAGAAATAACAGCATCCATTCTGTCTACCCAAGTCACCCCAAAACACTGACAAGCTGTCAGTGCCTTTTTTGATGAGGACTATGGTAATAAGTGCTGGCTGATTAGCAAAAGTGGAGTGTTCAATCAACCCCAGTGGGATAGCACCTAGCAGAGGGGTAGATTTGTCTTTTGTTGACCCTTTAAAGAGTAGAAGAGCTCAAAGAGGTGGTCATTCACACAATGATGAAGAGGCAGCCATTGTCAATCCAATAAAAGGAATATTCCTACAACAATCTGCATATATAGCCAGCCCATAAACACCACTGCCAACTAGCAAAGGCCCTGATCCTTTGTTAAAGAGGAAAAAATAATAACTACATGAATAACAAAAACTTAGGATTGTTTAATACTCTCCCTTTCCTTTCTCATAAGACAGGTTAAAAAAAAAAAAAGGCTCTGGATTTGTTTTCAGTGTTTTACTGGAAAAAGGAAGTTAATGTTTCTAAGCAAATGCCAAGTTTCACTAACGTACGAGAAACATTATCAGGTTGTTCCATGATCACCACTTCCAGGGTTTGCAGCGTTGGCCACTAGCAGAAACTGTCAGTGGACTAGAAAAATCAGTATGAAATGGCAATTTTATGTTCCTGTAGCTCGATGTGGGTGGGGTTTTTTGTTTGTTTTCTTAACATGAAACACCCAAAGACCAGGCCCACTTATTTGACAGTAATATCAACTAGCATTAAATGCTCTGTACAGTAGGACAATAATAACTCTGATTAGCAGCAGTGAATGAAACGATCTGTTATGTGAAAAAGGCTCCTTAAATCACAGCAGGGGAGAAAACACATTGCGTGCCTTGGTCTCTCTGTATAGCTCATAAACCTTCCTTTTGGCAATGCCACACCTACCTCCCTGAATCTGTGTGTAAGAGTCCAGGAAAAATAAATATCATGAAAACCTAGTTAGTTGTTTAACTTGAATAAGAAACACTGTTTAATAATTTACAGGGCAGTGTTCCAGCTGCCAGCTTCCAACACAACTGTAGCTAGAATATCAGGCTTTCTGTTCCTGCTCCCGTCACTCAAGTGTAAACTAATCTTCACCTCATGGCTGAGAATTAGGCAGACATTTTCTTTTGGGGTTTTATGCAGGTCCAAAAAGCAAACTGCTGCAAAATAACTCAGCAAATAAATGCTAAAATTGAGCTCGAGGAAGAAAATGACATTTTAAACCTTATTCAGCCCACAGAACAATACCTACGATCTCTAGTAGTGGGAATCCAGCTTTGAGGGGAAGCTTTGAAATAAACTATTTCAAAGCATGTGTTTTGAGCACATACTGTAAACTATGTACATGCATTTGATTCAACTAATACCTTACACAGTGGTGCCCATGAACGTATTCCCTGGAGGCACTGCTACAGGAACTCCTTCAGCATTTGCCACCACCGTAAATCAAGCTGGCACAAGCACACTGAACTGACATTGGTCCTTCCCAACAATAACTGTGTGTGGTGTACATAAAAACATAATGAGATACTGTAACAGGAAAAAAAGAATAAACAGCAAAGAACATGATGAGAGAAAACACGGGTTTCAGAACCAAAGTCTAAGAAAAAAAGGGGGTTTGCACTCACAAATATAGCTCTCACAAGGAGAAAAGGAAACTGCAGCATCAGTAAATGAGCTGTAAAGAACAAAACCAACTAGGAACAAAGCAAGCTGGGAGGGTAAGATTTATACTGCAGAAACCAGCAGAAACAAGAGTTATAGTTAATCAGGGAGGAGAATGGCACCTACTTCATGATTAACTCAATCTGATCTAAGTCCTTACTGCAAAGAAAAGGAGGTGTTCTACCTTACCTTGTACACTCTGACCACGCCCCACCACCACACTGGCAGTGCAGCACATCCCAAATTTTGATTACTGTTGTTCATTGCTTAATTCCCACCTCCTCCTTCCCATTCTTTGCAAACACACCTCCCCACACATGCACTTTCCTGGTAACACATGTCATAAATTCTTTTCCCTCTTTGTATTCCACTTCTTAACCACATTGAAATAATCTTCAGGAGGAAAGAAGCCATTTAGGTTAGTTACAAAAAGGCTTGCTCATTCTAGGACATGAGATTAATGGCTAACTACATATTAGCAATTGGGGAAAAACTTCATAAATAAGATCCCTAAGAAAATATTTCTCTTTTAGTTTTGTCTGTGTGCTGCACAATGATGTATACTTCAGTGGAGAAGCACAAATTGAGACAAGCCTACCACATATTTCAAGACCCAAATGAAGCAGACATTGTTCCTTTAAACTTGTTTCTCACTGAACTGAGTTCCATTAAGGAATTATAGACTTTTCCCCAGCCTCAATAAAGGGAAAAAAAACCCCTCCAAACAAACAAACCAACCAAACAAAAACAAAACAAAGCAAAAAAGGAAGCCCAAGAAACGAGCTCTATTCCCAAAGAATGACCCTGATAAAAAACTGGGGACTTGTTTCATATCCTCTCCTAAAAACAATCCAGATTGTCTTTTCTTGTGATGAAGTACAGGTGCACAATGACATGGTGCAGTTCAGCCTTCAAAACTGCAGAAACCACCAAAATTATAAAGTTAATTTCTTACACTCTCAGAGGAGAGAGGAAATTGATGCATATTACTAACTTACTTTTACAGGTGCAGGGCAAGAGTAAGAGGACTGAAGAAAAAAAAACCCTGTGCACCTTCAGGACTTCCATGCCATTGTTACCATAGAATCATACGGTGGTTTGGGCTGGAAGGGACTTGAAAGATTGTCTAGTTCCAAAAACCTTGCCATGAGCAGGGACACCTCCCACTAGAAAAGGCTGCGCAAGGCCCCGTCCAACCTGGTCCTGAACACCTCCAGTGACGGAGCATCCACAGCTTCCCTGGGCAACCTGTTCCAGTGTCTCACCATCCTCAGAGTGGAGAACTTCTTCCTCACATCTAATCTAAACCCAGCCCCTTCCAAGGGTTTGAATCCATTACCCCTCATCCTATCATTACAAGCCCGTATAAATTAAAACCCCTACACTAAGCAGCACAAAATACCAGAATGCTATGATGTCAGAAACGTAACAGAAAACCTGCACATTTATATGTAGTGTACCTTCTGCTCTGTTCTTGTCCACTCACTTTGCTATGATTCTATGAAACGTTCCAGTAGCTAACTCTTGAGCTACACACATTCTGAAGTTTCACTTTTAGGGTGCCTACAGTTCAGCTAGTCCCAAACCATCCTTTTTGTTTGTTTGTTTCCATCATGTGAAAATATATTTTAAACAGCGGTAGTCTCCTAGACCTCTGCTGCACCAGTTATGAGTAAGCAGACCTATTTCTCTGACTAACTTACCAACATTACGCCATGGCAAGTAGAGGGAGGCACAAGGCAGTACTTGCTTCTCCCTAAAGCCTTTTCGAAACTAGAAGATGCAACATTGTTTGGTTAAAAACAAACCAAACCAAACCACAAGCCACACATGCACCATTCCCTTTCCACAGCAGGTTTTCTTCTGCCTTCACCTTGCCCATTATGACTCCTTTTGAGAAGGGCCAACCCTCTACATACTGCTAAGTATTTTGTCTCACAAGTCTGTATTGAGAACTAAAATTTCCCCAGAAGAAGAGGATTTGAGAGCAGCTGTGGCCACTGAACAACAGGACAGTGACAAGATTCACATGCACTGTGCAAAGCTTGGCCTCTCCTCAGTAAAACAAGATACGGGCTGGGGAAGAATTACATGAATCCAAAGAAAATTACCAACTGCAAACCCATGTTCTAGCAGTTAAAATAAGAGAGATTATAGGTATTGTTTTCCTGGTACACTCCTCAAAAAGACTGTTGCGGCTGTGTACATCCTACAAGTGACAAGCCCTGAATAACAACCATACACAATATTGTTCCTTAGAAAAAGGCTTACAGATTTGAAGCAGCCCTTTGGCACTCAATACTTTATCCACTGTTACTAAGAGCTCATGTAAGCTCTATCTCCTCAGCCTATTTCTGTATGGACTTCTGGAACCCATTTACTAAATCTACCTTAATCCTTAAAAATTCAAGCCAACATTTAAAAAGCAGACTGAGACAGAAGTGTTTTATGTATACTTAAATCTAAGAGACTAATTATGATAGCAATTTCCCAGGATTACACTGCCTCAGTGGATCGTGAGCCCACAGGGTATTACAAACTCTGACCAGGAGGTAGTCCTGCCTGCTGTGCCCTTGTCCTTGAAGTAGCAAAGAGACAGTTCTACTAGAGAAGAAGGCAGATTTAACTCAAATTCGTTTCCACACTGCCACCAACAATGACTTTAACATGGCATGTATCTTGTTAGTGTGTTAGTTTGGTATGAAACTATATCAGTGGTAGGATTATACTGTATTTTATCAGCAGAGTAGAGTAGTAAGACACAACAAGTAGAGATGACCAGCAATTATCACTTCAGAATTGCTTTTGGTAAGGAGTCCAGATGATGAAAGTTTGTTCCTGTAGAGATTTATTCTATAACCATCTCCCTGACAAGGAGAGGCTGAGGGAACTGGGTCTCTGTAGCTGGAGGAGCCCGAGGGGTGACCTCACTAATGTTTATAAATACATAACGGGCGAGTGCCAGGAGGCTGGAGCCAGGCTCTGCTCTGTGAGGGTCAGTGACAGGACAAGGGGCAACGAGTGCAAGCTGGAACACAAGAGGTTCCACAGAAACACAGGGAAAACATTTTCACTGTGAGGGTGACAGAGCACTGGAACAGGCTGCCCAGAAGGGTTGTGGGGTCTCCTCTGGTGACATTTAAAACCTGCCTGGATGTGTTCCTGTGTGACCTCCTCTAGGTGGTCCTGCTCTGGCAGGGGGGGTTGGACTAGACGATCTCTCGAGCTGCCTTCCCACCCTTAGCATTCTGTGAGTCTGTGTAATAACCAAAATTTCTCCCTGAAAAAGTGGAGGTTATGAGGTAGACCATTCACTCCTGATGAAAGCATTTTAATTTTTCTTTAAAAGAACAAGAAGAGGTAAACAAAATCCCATTTATCACTCACAGATCTGTCCAGCTAGTTAGGTAATCTATATTACTTGTAAAGTGAGTAGAGAGACTGGGGATTTAGCTTTGCATTCATCCTTCCTGGACTAGGTAAATACTTGCTGCTAATCTCCATGGAGTAAATGAAATTCAGCTCAAGGGCCAAGTTTCTCGTAACAAGAGTTAATTCATTACTTGCCTCTCAGGAATCCCAGATTACACTGGAATCCCTGGAGCCAAAAAACAAGGATATGTGCATGCCTGTGTGTGTATACAGATACATATGCACGTGTGAATGTACAACACACGCTTATACATGGATATAAATACACACACAGAAAAGCACTCAGAAACAGTGTTTTCTTACTATTCCACATCCCTCTCTGGAATAACCTCTGATCCTGGACAGCTTTTTCAGACCAAGGCCCTTAGTGAGGAGAACTAAGATCTTCTTCTCTCCCCTGACATCGTATCAGGAGCACTCCCTAAATTGGAGTGAAGAGTCCACGCCAGCTTGACTGAAGCATCTTCTGACAAATACACAGGTTCCCAATGAAACAACTCTCCTGACTCTTGTATCACAGACTTGGAAAACAAGCATCTATGCAGGGTATTTGCTCAAGTGTCTCAACAAAAGGAATTGTTTAATTTGCCATGAAGTGGTGCACAGACACATACACAGTCATCCTACCACTTCAGGCTCCCGAGACATGCTCTTCTGCAGTCATAAAACACAGACCACTGGAAATGAGTCCACTGCACCACTTTAATGGTTCCTACAGCATCAGCTCCTGGGGTTTCAAGAGCAGGCTTCACAGACTAGTCCATTACTGAACACTTGAGTTTCAGGCCAATGGATGGAAAAGCACTTAAGAGGAAAGAACAGCTATATGAGACTGGCCCCCAGCGCCACCTTTCCAAGCATCCTGTCTCTGATACTGGATGCCAAATGAACAGAGAGACAGCCATAAAGCACAGCAGTTTCCAGCCAGCAGCTACTTCTGGCTGAGGCATGCCTGGAGACAGAACAAACACTTTTCTATTGGGTGGTGGGGCAGTCATTTGACCAAGGTTATCTCACTGCTCTTTAATCCACACAGACCAACTGCAAGGGGGCATTATGGCTGTCACACACTTGCAGGTTCACCATCTGATGTCTGAAGAGCACTACTTCTTCCAGCTTTGAACTACAACTTGCTGACTGCACCTGAAGCCCATCAGTGGATGGAGAATAAACATGCCTTGTCTCTCCCAAACACAAGCACTGTCTGCAGCATTCAGGATCCACTGTTCAGGAGATGCCCACAATGGCTCTCCTCAGCTGGCTCCTGTCCAACCTGTAACCTACACTATGAATTTCTGCTGAGAAACTCCTGCACAGTTTTCCTTTACCTTCCTTTTCTCCTCTGCATGCCTTTCTCAACACTCCAAGACTCCATCAGTGACCTCCCTACAACTCACCCAGTTCACTTCTAAGCTGCTTTGTAACTTTCGCCTTCTCATTCACCTGTGTGGCAACACCATCTGACCATGTGGCTGTACGATTTCTCCACAAGCCATGTGTATGCAGCCTTTTGCAGTTCCAGGTGTGAGTGCACATCTCAGTCTGCCTCATATTTGTCACTGTTTCAGAAGGAAATTCCAAGCAACTTCCGAAGTGCAACTTCCTTCTCCAGAAGTCACTTTGATTCTTCCCCAAACTACCACATGCATCCCCATGTCCAAGAGCAGTTCCGTTTTTGTAATATACTTCCCACTGCTCTCCCAGGCAGAGATGCCAGATTTAATGTATGGCAGCTCCTACACATCCTCTAGATTCAAAACCACCACAACTAAAAGGTGGATTGTGTGGCGCCAGCTACACTTGTCTGGAACCACAGTAATCTGAAGCAGAAAGGCTGCACATCATGCTTGGCAAAGCAACATTTTATCATCAAGCTTCCTTAAAACTCCTGAGTGAGCTCCTGTCTCACCTCTCAACATCTACCCACCCACCTGACCAGTCTGCATTCTGTGCTCCAGTAAATTTTAATATTTCTGGCTAATGGAAAATCTACTTACGAAAGTATAAAAAGTATTTTCCTTGTAAAAAGGGCTGTAAATTAAACAAATACTCAGTTCCATTTGTCCTTTTTTCCCCCCCTTCCCCTTTCCCTCATGGATAAGCTTTCACTCTTTGCAGGACAGAACTGGAATGCAAACAGATGCCAAAACAAAACAATGGCTTTCACCAACATGTAAACTGGGATACCTTCCCAGAGGCAGTAAACTTCAACAACACCCACAGCACCTCAGCAGTAATGCCCACTACTAGGAGGCAGAAGTGACAAGATTGATGACTCAATCAAATGCTCCCTGACCATCCCAAGATAACGTTTTCCATACGTTACAAAAAATAAATATATAGACAAACTGTACCTCACCTTTTTAAAGTACATTTTACGACTGAACCCAAAGAGAAGAGAGAAATTATCAAAGAAACATTTTTGTCTCAAAAGAGGCAAAAAGAATTGGTTTATTATTTCTTTGAAGACCTGGGAGAAAAATGATTTTAAAATAAATTAAAAATATATGTCACTGATGTGAATATTAATGAAACAATTCCCCCTTCCATTTTTATTCAAATTTTTTTCCTCTAAGCCCTTCAAAGATTATCCGGGTGATATTTTGTTCATGCACCACAAGTTCTGAAAGGTGAACAGTCACCTGATGGTAAACCCTCCACCTGAAGAGCACCTATTACCATCATCAGTTGTCTGTTCAGTCTGCTGAAAATAATAGTCCTGGAAAGCTGATCCATAACCTTCAGTCAAGAGAGTCTACAGGAGAAGGAACAAGCCCAGAATGAACAGTCCCAGCTAAACACTTCTAGCAATAGTGAGAAAAGTGATTATTAATGGCTAACAGCCACATCCAAGGAGGCAGCATCAGCAACACAAGGAAAATACACAAAAATACTACACAGTAGTAGTTGTACATGCTGCTGTTAAAGTTGGCACGTTCATATTCTTCACAAAGGACTCTCATCCATCTGGAAACATTGCACTGTCAGAAGCACTGCCACAAAAGGCTAGTATAACCTTCTGATGTCTCCTAGTGCTATTAGGGTTTGGAGGCAGGAGGCCAAGGTGCCACAAAATTTGGAATGCATTTAGAAATAAATATCAACCACTTAAGCCTACAAATAAATACAGGCAAAAATATTTGGGAATACAAATATATCTGTGGGTGCAACTTCTTCTTTTCCCTAAGTTTTAAAACATTAGTATACAGGAAAGACAACCAGAGGCCAAGCCAGGGTTGGTAACAATGACTCACAGAGGAGCTAGAGGTTTTACTCAGAAATGCTGTTATTTGCAGCTTCTTCTATTTCACATATTACACCACCAATGTTCTAATGTGCATTCAGTGTGCATTTTCTCAATATTGTATAATGATCATGGACTGTGTGTCCATGAGCTGGAACATCTGAGCAACCTTATTCTGTTGCAGAGAGCATCTTGTTAAACAAGTCTTACAGAAACCTGTGGTGAGAAAAGGCCCTACCTTCTCTTCCTGATGCACTCTGTTGGCGTTTTCCATCTGAAAGCCGTGCAAGGACTGGATTTTGTCTATCTGCTGCCGCTGCTTCTCTAGCTCCCCTTGGAATTCATTCTTCTTAAGCTCCACAGCGCTTCTCTCCGCGGCTGCCCGGCGGACCTTGCCTTCCAGTTCCATGATCCGACCCTAGGGAAAAGGGAATTAGCCAAAACAAAGAGAAATCAAGCACTGGAACAGGCTGCCCAAGGAAGTGGCTGAATCACCATCCCTGGACAGCTTTAGAAGTTGTGTAAACGTGGTGCTTAGGGACACGGTTAAGCAGGGGACTTGGCAGTGTTAGGTTAATGTTTGGACTTGATCTTAAAGGTCTTTTCCAACCTAAATGATTCTATGACTCTATGAAACGCTTCTCCCTTGGCAGACAATTCAAGAAGTTCAAGACATTCAAGAAATACCCAACTTCATAAAACTAACAATGCTAATGTCACTGAAGTACTGTGTCAGCTCGGGATATTTGCCACACACACACATCAGTTTTACACAAATTAACCACACAGGATATTCTGCTGAGCCCATCAAAACTTCAGTTAAACATAAGAGAAATGCAAAGTTGCTTCAGTACTTGAGTTAAAAAAAATTAACAAAACTAAACTAACTCAGATGGTAAACTCATCTCTCAAATCAATGTTTTCCTGGAACACCTAGGAAAGAGTAGAGGGAGGACAACAGTACCAACTTGAAAATGAACAACCAACATAGGACTGTTATATAAAAACACACGAGAAAAATTCAGTTACAAGTAGAAAATCATTGTTCTTCTTGATTGCTTAAAGAGCAGAGACAATCAGAGTAGGATTCACCGCCATCACACACTGCACATACAAACACAGAGACATCAGGTAAGAAATCCAGCCTGATGCTATCACAGGTTTTTGGTGTTGTTTTTTTTTGTTGTTGTTGTTGTGTGTGTGTGTGTTTTTGTTTGTTTGTTTGTTTGCTTTTGTTTTGGTTTTATTTGTGGTTTTTTTTGTTGTTGTTGTTGTTTGGTTTTGGTTTTTTTTTGTACAGTACCAATTTAGTTTTGCAGGACAACGTTTCGAAACATTTTGGGTTAAAAAGTTAAGAGCAAGGAAGAATATAAAGACACACATGGGGCTGGTGGGTAATATCAACAGAACTACCCAGGCAGAAAGACCTAGGGATTCCACGTGGATTAAAAAAATAGGTATACTAAAAACTGTGGGTCTTCTAAGACTCCAAGAAGGTGGACTGGATCTTCTTACACCAGAGTATGCTGCATATTCCTGCCTGCCTACTTTGCTTCTTCACCAGAGAAAGGAAGAGCATGGAGAGAAGGCGGGAGGGGGCACGGAAAAAAACTTGCAGTTTGGCTGGAAGAGCAAAGCAAAGGATTTATTCCATTTCAGTGATAATAGCTGCAAAGTCTGCCCAAGAAACAAATGGGCTGACAGAGTGCTTCAGAAGCCACATCCACACCTCCAGACATCCTCTTACTTCATTCAGAGTGCATGACTATGCAGAAGTGAAATGATTTTCAAAGTAAATTTCGGAGAAATGTACAAGTTGATACAGTAAATCAGAAACAGTAAAGAGGACTTTCTGTCTCCAGGTTACTGACATCAAGGATAAGCTAGTGTGGTAGCTTATTTTCCTCACTATTAGCTGCCTCACAGCTATACAGCAAAGCTTCAGCAGCACCGGCACAGTTATGACCTGCTGGCAGCCAGACCACCCTGAGGCCCCTGACTGAAGGGAAGACAAGGGATGACCAGAGTCTCAGACGACAGGGCATCATACCCTTCACCAAGGGAAAGCTAAGGCACACCTTTAACTGCATGGCCCAAGACATGTGTACTCTTTGAGTAGTGCCCACTCTGAAGTGAAATAGGAACTCGCTTCCTACAGCAGTCAACTCAGTACTAAAACTTGGCTCAATTACAAAGTGCATATGAAAAACCTTGGGAGGAGCTCTCATGGGCCACGTTTCATCACCAGACTCCTAGTTTTTAGGTTTACTTGTTAAAAACAAAAACCTCATCCTACACACATTGTCACAAACAAGAAACTTTATTCGTGTACTTCTCACCTTTAAACACACACTCCAAAAAGGATTAAAATCAAAACTCATCGGTCACAGAAAATACAGTTATCATTAGAAAAATAGCAGAGAAGGTATTTTCTTTTTCATTCACAACTCATATTCCATGTGTGTTGTGTGGCCTCTTTAGGAGAGGTTTCCAAGAAACACATATTCAGATTTTTAGACGCTGTTTCTGATCGAGCTGGGTTTCCTTGTTCTTGGGGGGAACGTATGTAAACATTCTTATGGGTCACATAAAAAAAAAATCTAGGGAGATGAGTAAATTGCAGATGCCCATTCGGATTACAAATGGAGTGCCAGTCTCAATTACAGTTACGAAATAAAATAGAGGATGGCATTTGCTACATCTGCAAACTGAAACAGTACAAGAGAGCTGAATATTTTGTGTGAGCAGAAGTAACTAGTATCACACATGAAAGTCTGAAAGTTCTGGGTCCCCCTCACCGACAAACATACATTCCTCCCGTTCTCCCCACTACTAACGAGCGACAGCTGTAATATTTATGAAAATACCCACAACACGCTGAAGCTCCTGGCCAGAGAGGCATCATTCTTGTGGACTACGTTTACTAACCCCACGAGCTGAAGAAGGTATGCAGAGCAACAGGGCCGTTACCTGCAGATCCACACTGCGAGAACTTGCAATCCAGTAGTTGAAGCCCAGAACAATGATGCATGCCACAAGCGCAGCCACAAGGAGAGGTGGAGACTTCATCCCTCTGCAGCTGCTTCCCAGTCCTACCATGTCAAGAAAAAAACAAACCTAAAGAACCACAAGAGTGTGGAAACCTGAAAATTAAAACAGATACATTAGCATCCTCTGCTTGGGCTACTTCACACATGCAGTGGAACTTCTACTGCAATAGCAGCTCTCAGCCGAAGGGACTACACCCAGCAAGCAAGACACTGTCTGGGTATCTCCACCCAAAGTACAAAGGAAGTCTGTATCATACTATTAGCTTAAAAATAAAGTTTCACAGGGAAAGTGAAACTCTTGGGGGCAGGGGAAATCTTGCATATTTCTAACAATATAATGGAAAACTGCAGTAAGCACAGCAAATCGGCCATCCTTTTGTCATAGACTGCACCCAAGAAGCTAATCAGGCAACGCTGGTCTACAGATAGAGAACAGATTTCTTGTTACCTCATGTAGTCAGAAAATAAACTTAGTCTCACTTAGTTTCAGGAATAATTTGCACTTTGCTTCCTAAACTTCAGTAGTTTCAACTTATTGCATCTGCTAATACTATTTTAACTTTTTGGTGCCAAGCTTGTAAATAATCAGAACAAACCAGATTACTTTAAGGATAATCTAAAAAAAAAAAAAAAAAAAATTTAAAAAAACACATATATTTTCTTTATTTCAATGACAAATTGTATTAAGTGCTGTTTGTTTTGATCCTGAGTTGCTTTCTCTGCTCCTAACAGAAAATAAATAGCCTTGCTTTAGTGAATGAGCAGTACCAAGGGTATTTACTGGTTGCTATTGAGACTTAGGTGGTTTTTGTACAACACCCCATCTTAACAGAAAAGTAGGTGCAAGGAGAAGTTGCGATTCTGTTTGAAATAGGCCATATTCATCCTGCAACATGATAAAATCTGATCTTAATGAGTGTAACAGCACCTAGCTCAATGAATCCTCAAGCTCCACTGGGAATCTGGGGCACAGTTTGTAACAGGCTACTCTCTTGTAAACCAAGATCAACTTTTTTACTTATTGCACTCCTGCAGACAAAAGCCAGCAAAAATGAACAAAGAAAACCAAGCAGATAGCAATTCGTTCATTGCAAGACACTAACTAAATTTCAAATTGGTACATTTACTATTAAGATACTGTACAGTCTTTCAAGGTACATGCTCTTAAATAAACCAGCTTCTTCCGTGCACATGCAATTCACAGGTTGTGTAGCGCTTAAAAATTAATATATGGTAGTGACTTTTAAAGGGTTGCAAGCGGACACACATTGTGATCGCGGGAGAATAAGGTGATGCCAGCAGTAACCAGGTACTAGAAATGTTGATTCTACTGCATTAAACCAGCACTTAAATCCTTCAACAGCTCACCTATTCCTAAGTGTGCATATGTATCCCCTGCAAAATCCTCCCTCTGCACTAAATTTAAGATATAACCCATTCTTCACTTTTTCCCAGCAGGAAGTGCACAATGCTGTCAGACTGGTGAAGGTTTCATCTATTTGTTCATTTGAAAAGTTTGTGAATTTGTTTAGATTTGAGGAGGGAGTATAAATGGAGCCTAGGAATAAAATGTGGCTTCCTGAAGATGCTGCCCCTTCGTGTACATAAACAAAAAAAGCCCAAACAAAGGAGCCCAAATACAAATGAAAACAAAAAAAAGCGTGCACAGCTGCACAGGTCCAGCAACCCAGGCCCAAGTTTCTTGCCTCAGGAAGCAGCCCTCAGCTACAGAGGAAACCAACATGTGCAGCACAGCTCCAGTGGACATCCATGGGGCCACACACATCTGAGGCAGGGTCGACAGAAAAAGCAAAGGCATGTGGAAGAACACCAGGCATTTTTCTTGTAAAGAGAAAAAATAACTCAAGATGTAGCAGGCTAAAACACACACATCCAGATACAGATAAATTCCAACTCAAAGCTAATAATTGCAGAAAGAAGTACATCTTGCACAGAATATTCTCCTGCTGTGCCCTCTGACAAGAAGCACCTGAGATGTACAGAGCCATGTCTACTTACATAGATTCCCTGAAAACCAAAACCAACAGATATCAGAGTGGCAAAAACGAGAGGGGAAAAAAAGGGAATGATTAGCACCACCACATCAACTAAGAAAAAGATAATTAATTTATTTACTGGAATAAAATACTACATAAAAAAAACAAACTACTTTTATCAGAATCTGTCATGAAGTCATTCATATCCTGTCCTTTGCTGTAAGAGTATTAGTTGGTACATTTGAAAACACAGGAAAATTACTAAACATAGCAATGCAAGTTACAGTGCATCACTCCAAGTGTTACTTGAAAAACAAAATAATTTGACATTTTCCTTCTAGCATTCAGAAATAGTGAAAACAGTCCACCTTATCAGCAGTAACAACCTGCCCTGGAATTTAACTACTAGATAAATATATGGGACTAGCTTTCTACCTCAAAAATTTTCAGAGGTAAAGCAACTATATTGTTAAAATAGAGAACAACTAGTTCACCATGAAGCTTAAAAGCACAGGCACAAAAACCATGTTAAAGGAATACACCTACCAAGTACACCAATCAGCAGCCTCAGTGACTCTTCTGCTCTTTTCAGCTACTAAAAGCAAGCAGGCAAGAAATAAAGCATGTTTAAATTCAATACATTGTTCTCTCTAGAAAATCCAGATGTTTGTCATTCAAGCATTTATGTTAATTGGGAATATATTTTTATATTGAAGTGAAGGAAAGGTAAAAGGACGGAAAACAGAGAAAACCACACAAGACCATCTTCCATCCAAATAGTTCAGACCCAAAACACTACCTCAGTTGCCTTATTGATACTCCCTCTCTCACCAGTTTAAAAGAAAAGCTGTTTAATTTTCTATCACAGATACACACAAGCACACATTTTGGAGGACAGATAAGCAAACCAGGCCACTAAGCACATGGTACATGCTGTCTTCCAGGGCACATCTGGTTAGACACAGTTACTTGAGTTTAAAATAAAATACATTTCTGATTTTATGGGTAAGAAAGCAATTTTACCAAACATGAAGGAATCCACCTTTCATGAACGTTTACTACAGATGCAGCAATTAACTGTATCACGTGCATAATGCTCTACATTTGGTAAAGCAGAAAATTCCTGACTTCCAAACAGCAGATTTCATCCGTCTGCTTTGCCAACCTGGCAGCGCATCATGGAGAGGAAGATGTTTTAGACTCTGAGATAGACATGCAAGTTAACATAGAGGATACTTTCATATCCCATATTAATACAGTATCAGCCTGAGCAATTCCTTCTTTTACTGAAACCAGCCAGCATAGGATAGCTGGTATCCAGCAGTCTTCCACTACAGATAATTAACAACCACACCGACTAGGTACCAAGACCCTGACATCGGGGACATAGACAGAGGTGAGGCTGTGCACTGCAGGCTCCAGAAGGAAAGCCAAGTCCCTCTGCTCACAAGGGCCTGCTCTGTGTGTCTGGATGAGACCCACTGAGTGGGAACAAGCAGAACAGATGAAGTATTCAATCAAAGCAGCACACGGCCAGGAGGGGAAGCAAAAGATGTCCCTTTATCCCCCAGCTGCTTACCTGCCTAGCAACCCCCACCTCCACCAGCCAGCCACCACATGGCAGGAAGCTAGCATAAACCAGAGCAGCACGTGAAGTCCATGTGCAGCTGGAGCAGCCACTGGAAAGGAAAGGTGTATCCTACTTGGAGGTCTGCATCTCTGGGTGAGTCCAGAGTCTTGGGCAAACTGCTCTGGAAAGGCAGGGCCATAACCAGAGACAAAAAGGAGGAAAAACAACCAGCAAGGACCTAAGGGCTACTTGACAGCGCTGAGAAGACATGCAACCCCATCCTGACCAGACTGGTCCACAGGCAACTGCTTGGCCACGCTGGGGAAACCTCCTCCCATCGAGGGACCCTGCAGATATTCCCACCTTTGGCAGATTCTTCCCCATATTCTCAGTGAGATTCTGGAAGAAATCACCTGGCTTTTCAGATACTGCCATAAAACTCCTTTGTCTGACTACCTGAATCAAAATACACCGACTCAACCAAGCAAGCTAATCAAAGCCTCTTCCAACTGACAACAGTTAACTATATCCAGACATGACTACATCAGACTAAAAGGTACTATAAACTGTGTCTTTCTAAAAAAAAAAAAAAAAAAAAAATTTTTTTGAAGTAATTCTTTAAAAAGTGATTCAGGGAAAAACCTGATGGTGTGGTGGTGGGTAGAAATGATGAAGTTCAAAAATGAGTCAAAACCTTTCACTTTTACTTTTATTTTACTGTTTAACATAGGATACTGTTTAACAAGCAGTAGTGATCATCTTGGGAGAAAAATCCAGTGGCCGGTTCTCATTCTCAATTGTCGGTCCCCCACAAGCGCCACCATTCACAGCTGCACGGGCAGAACCAGGCACAGCCAGCAGCACCAACTGCCTCCGAGGGCGGGAACCACCTCTAATACCCTGCCACTCATATAAGCACACAAATCTCTTATCCTCTACAGCAACAGTGTTTGAAGGTGGTTTTATTCAAGCTTGCAAGTCAGAAGAGGTCAAACAAATGTTTTTCCAGTGGAGATTTAAAGCTTCTACAATGAACTCGAGCACGCAGACCACAAACTTTCTAAATACCTTTCACATGAATCCACACACTGCAGGCCGAAACGAAAACAATAACAAGAAAAACCCAACAAACAACAGAAAACTTCTGAAACCTTCAACAGCCACTTTTCAAACGTCAGTACTTTCGATGATTAGCGCACTTCAATGTGGTAGTCACACAAAAAAACACAAATGCTTCAGGATGTCACTGAGTCACTATTTGCCCAAATTATCAAATTACACTTTTCTCAGAACACGAAGGGGGGAAGCATTTACAGTACACGTTGAGCAATTGCACTCTCATCCTTCTCAGGCATAACTACCATCTGATACTCAGTTCAAATCATATATCGTCCTCTTCTAATGCGTTTTAAACCAGAACTAACAGATCAGAAGACTGAAAACACTGAAAATGTGTTATTTCTTCTGGGGCTAGGTGACTCTTACCACTCATCCACTCATTATCTTTTAACTCGGGAAGTTATCTCTTTGTCTAAACGACTACTTTACAAGAAGCTAATAACCAATCACCCACAATGTGCTGCCCTTTATCTAGTTTAAGAGAAAGCCCAAACACCTGTATAGCTGATCAGATGCTAAAAATTTAAGGCAGGCATCTATTCTGATGAAGGGAGCTAGGTAACCAAAGGTATCTTCACAAAGTCTTCTAAAATACCTGCACAAAGTCTCCAGACATGCCGTCTACGTGCACTTGTAGACAATCCACTACTACGTGAAAATGCTGGGTATGCAAAAAAAAAAAAATTAAACAAGCAAATTTATGCACCAGAATGGTTGCAGTGGTTAGACTTTCTTTTGAGGAAAATATTTTGTTGTCAGTATTTTTCCCATACAACACGAAATACCTTGTTAGGATTCACAATTAATAGGATACCTACTCTATCTTAAAAATTAACATTAGGAAACGGAATACAGTAAGGTCAGGTATGTGGTGAGAAAACCACAGAATTGCTACCAACCTCCTCAATCCTCTAAAACTGCACAGTAAAACATGCAAACCCTCCAAGGGGGAAAAAAGAAAATCAACAATGCAAACAGTTCTTTAAAATCAACGTGCTATTAAGATGTAAGGAGGGCCATTTTAAGAGACTGAGCCCACGAGCAAGGTTAATTAAAAAGCTATCAGCTAATCCCATCTCCAGTCTGGCACGGGGATCCCAGGAGGCGAAGCACGGTCCACCTGCCGGGTGCAGGCAATAAGCCCCGTGCCCGCCGTCT
>NW_008584443.1:11067-12595 GCF_000691845.1 Merops nubicus | reverse complement strand
TGAAGTGACACCCATGCTCCTGCTCCTGCCCAGGCAGCAGGCCTGGCACAGCTCGCTGCCCTCGCTCCCCCTGAGCGGCTCCAGGAGAGCAGAACATTCTGCTCCCATGGTACGAGCTGAACACATTAGCCCCAGCCCTCCAGGGAGTCTCTGAGCACGGTACCTGCCTCTGCCACTTCCCCAGGGGTCAGCAGCTGATCCAACATCTTTCTGACTGTCTGTCAAGGCAGCAGAATTCAGGGTTTCCCTTGCATTTACAAGCACTCTGGAACCCCCGAGCCCAGGCACACATGATCCATGTGCTCTGGGAGTGGCACCATCACAGGACAGACTGCAGTCGAGACGAGAGGGCTGCTGATGGGATCTCTCTGGACTGACAGATCCCAACGGACAATGAGAACCCTACTGCCCTGCCCCAAGCTGGCTCTGCAGACTGCCTGCTTTGATGAAACTGCACACATCTGCAGCCCTGCACAGCCAAACACATCCGCTGGCACAAATTCAAACTGCCCAGATCTGTAATCAGAACCGTGGCAAGAAAGATCAGTGAATAACTGGCAGCACATCCTCTAGCACAGGACGCTTTACCTGCATGGGTGCAGGGACGAGGCTGCATCCAGGGACTGGAAAGGTCTGAGCAGTGAGAGGCAGACGCGAAGGCTGCAGTCAGAGTTTGCCAAATATTCAATAGACAGACAATCCAGAGCCAGCACTTCTTCTGAGGAGCAGCAGCATTTCATTTTCATTGGGGAATGCTCAGCTAGCTAACTTTATGACAGCATGTCTTTCTTATATACATATAAAATTTGTAAGTGAATTTAGTGCTTGTGAAACCACAAGAGTAACAGCACTGGCAGGAGGCCGGGGTAGGGCAGCAAGACGGCCGAGCGCCCTGCGGTGCTGAGGCAGCACAGCGCTGTGTGCAATGCCCCTCGTACCACACTCGGGTACAGCTGCCTGCCTCTCCCAGCCCTCCAGACCACACACCAGGCACCTCCTGGGACTCAAGTGCTCAGTCCCTCAGGGTGAAAATCTCCAAAAGTCTCAGCATGATACTTGTGAAAGCCCAAGTCGCTCGTGCCCGTCCTTGTGTGGTGCAAGTGATACCAATGAAGCTTCATGCAGCTCTGTCTGCCAGAGATTCATACCAGTCATCTCCAGAGTGGTTACCCAAAATGTCCCAAGAGGCCACAAAAGAGAAAGGAGTAATTAATTTCATTTCATTCCAAGCTAAGAATAAGAAGAATTGAGCTGGTCCCTCTCCTGCACTGCAGAGCACCTTCCCTGCTGTGGTCTCTGTCCTCCCACTGCTCCTCACTTCTAGAGGTGTCCAGTACTGGGGTGCCTTGGGAAGCACCACAGGCATGCCAGCCCCCCAACAGCATTGCTCCCTGCTCCCAGCTCTGTCCTCAGCCTGCACCACCTTTGTATACATCAATTCCAAACAGCTGCAAAATTGCCCAGGCCTTTTGTAACATCTTACTATCTATACAACCGGAAGTGACCATGTTGATGCAACATATACTTT
>NW_008584443.1:0-11036 GCF_000691845.1 Merops nubicus | reverse complement strand
AACCCTGAACCTCCACTCCTCTTGCATTACTCAGCTTCTCTCCTGCATTCTTCTATTGTCTTATCAGCTGCACTGACACTTGGTCTTCACCTTTCTTCATCTCCGTTTCATGCAGTGACACAGGCAGATTTCTTCTCCAGTCATTTACACGTTTTTGCTACTTACAGTCTAAGATTTTCTGACTGATAACAAAAAGGATCATCAGGAGGGACATCCCCATCACTTTGCTCAATTGATTGCCTCTTGTATCTGCTGGGCATTTGAAAATCTAGGGTGCACTCAAAGAACCAGCTGCACTTTACCTTCTAGCTCTTTCTGCTGCAGACCCTCCTGGGCAGCTGCTCCCTCCTGCCCCTCCTGCTCTGGCAGGTCATTGGCAGGTCAGACTGGATAAGCAGAGTTGTCCCCTCTGGTCTGGAGCCTGTGAAATGCCAGATTGGCATCCAAGCTAAATTTCAATCTAGTGATCAACCATCCATTAGCTAGTGGTACAGGCTGAGTGGGACTGTACAGTGCCCACGAGGTGAAGGCAAGGGGCCAGCAGAGCTGTGAGCTATGAAGGCATGAGAGACAGTTATGGCACAGCAAGGCAGAAACTGCCTGGGCATGAAGGCAGCTCCAGTCTAGAGCAAACATCCCTTTTTCTTCTGCTGTAATCATCCATCATCCCTGGAGCACAACCCCCTGATGCCAGGAAGAGGCTGGTGTTCTGGAGGGCGCTCACAGAAAGGATGAGGGTCGGCACCTTGTGCCAAGGAGCTGGCCCTGAACAAAGCAAAAGCTGATCCTCCTGTTCTTTCTGCAAGCCAAGGGGAGGTAGAAAGCAGGACAGCACCATAGGCTGCAGGAAAACACTTCTGGCACTGAGGAACTGCCCCAGAATCCACAGTGCCAGGGCAAGAGCTGGGACATGGCCGGAGCAGAGAGTGCAGCGCCGGCCCATGGACAGAGCACAGCCCAGTCTGGCCACACCCAGCGCTGGCTCCTCTTTGGTGAGGCTGCTCAGCAGCAGGTGCCACACAGCCAGCACCAACAGAGGCAGCCACCCTGCACCACCCACCCAGCTCTCACCCACCAAGGGGGCCTGGGTGCTCCATCCCACTCTTGCTTGCTGCCCATAGGATCAGCTCCTTCCCAACCCAGCACAAAGGTCAAACCCAAGATTTTTCTGACGACCACTGGGGGAGTGCTGCAGGGCAACAGGAGACTTCTGTTTTCTTGCTTTCAAATGTTTTTGCAGAGCTCCATCTAGGGGGGATGTTGCTGGACAAGGCTGCAGAGCAAGACAGGTACCAGTAAACAAGTAAATGGCTCCTTCCCCTGGCCCGAGGCCTCTTGTCACACACTTAGGGTACTAATTAAAAGGGAAGGGAACAGCCCATAAATTTTACAGTTTATTCTAACTTCAGTTCCAGCTGGTTTTGAAGGAGCTGATGAAGGTAAGTGCATCTGTGCAGATCACTGGTGCATCACAGACAGAGAGCCAGAGTGCTTAATTAAATGTTATTCTAGGAATAAAATTTAGCCCTCTTCGGAGGAGACTGAACATTAAAGCATCAATTTCCTGAAGGTACTGGCTGTAATCAAAGTCTCCTGCTATGGGAAAGCAAAAATAATCCCAGCTACTGACATCAACATCCCTCAGACAATGGCTGAAAACGTGCTACAGCCGTGGAAAGGCACATGGCTGCCCCGTGGAGAAGGAGATCCTCGCCCAGTCCCATGGGTACGCTCTGCTCACGGCTGGCACAGCAGCAGGGAGCCCTGCAGAACACAGTGGCTCTGAAAGCCTTCCTCCTCCTGCCTGCACAGACCAATTTCCTGCAGAGACCAAGGGGGTTTCTGGCTCCCGGGAGATGGTTTTCAGGCAATTGTACACTTTTGGGCAGTTCTGAGGCTCCACGTGGGCAGGGGAAACCTCTGCCTCTGTGGTGCCAAAGGAAGGGGGGACCCGTTCCTCTTCTGCAGATGTGCCAGCCCCAGTCTGGCAGAAATGCTGCCGCTGGGCTGTGTCCACAGGCTGGTCAGACACGACGTAACACACACCCTCACTGAGATGGATCTGCTCTCTGCACCCACCCAGGCTGTTTGAGCATCTCCAGTGGCCTTTCTGGCAAGGCTGGCACTCGAGGCGCTGCTCCCCGCAGCTCCCCACCGCCGCACTCGCCTCTTTGCCGGGGTCCAGCCCTGCTGCACCCTGAGCGACCAGACACTGTGCTGGGGAAAGATCCCAGCATCAGCGATGCAACAGCAAAGAGCAGCTCAGGCAGCAGAAGATCCCCTCTACCCACAGCCTCCATGTGTTTTTATTTCCAAGTGTCTCAATTTATGGCAACAGCCCCAGGATGAAAGAATAGCGTTAAACTTCACAAATCCTCTAATATTGCTGTGCCTACAGTTGGAGGCCTTCACCTATGCAGATATTACTTCTCCTTTGCTCAGAGGTCTCTTTCTAATTTAGTACTTCCTCAATATTGCAAAATTCATAACATGGGCTTCTCCCAAGGAACACAGCTTATCTCCTAGGACAGGGCAGTCTGTCACACAGCTGACTCTGCTGTTCCACCCCGTCCCCATTTCGGGGCAGCAGGGCGATGACTGGGAGCCCAGCACTCACCTTCACACCAGCCTGGGCAGGCACTGCCTGTTCCAGCCCCAAAGGAAGCTGCAGGGAGCACATGGGGCCAAGGCTCTGCCTGCAGGTCCTTCCCCTCCTTCTATGGTCCCCACCACCTCCCCACCCAGAGCCCTGACAAATCTCTGATCTTCACGACATTAGCCAAGGGGGCTGGCAGCTGGGTCTGCCCTTTGCTGGCACCGTCAGATCAAATAGTTGCTAATTGACCAATGTGTCTCCTTTTGCTGAGCTATTAGCAACAGCACCATGGCAGCTTTCTGACATTAATTATCTGTGATTTAGCAGTATCTGAAAGCATAAATAATAGTTTGCCATGATGGCAGGGTGAGCTCAGTGTTTCAGGGACACTGGACCAGGATGACACAGCCACCGTGCCCTGATGCAGCCCAGCTCCTGAACTGTGGGTGCCATCACTGGGCCCTGCAGCCAGGAAGGTGTTGGGCAGCACACAGAACAGCCAGTTCTGCCCTAAAAGCACTCAGAGTCTGGTTGGACTTTCACAGTCCAGGGCTGCCCTACTTCTCAGGCCACTTCCAAAAGTGACAACAGTACGAGAGACAACACCACACTGGCAGGAGCTAGACTGGCTGGGCTTTGCCCTGCTCTTGAAATGTTGTCTTACAGCCAATGCAAACACGAAATGCAGCAAGAGAACCGCCTGTGCAAGACCCACAAGAGATGTTCCTCCAGCAGACCACCACCACAGAGAGAACAGGATCAAGCACAGCAAACCTCAGTGCATCTTCCCTTTCCTGGCAGCTCTAAGAGGTCCCATTAACCTCACCCTTGGTTACAGGGGCTGCCTGTCCTCACAACAGCTACCTCTGAGATTAGCAGAGCTCAACAGTTAGCAAGTAAAGGAGCCACAGTAAAGCAAACAGGCTCCAGGCACCCCACACTGCTGAGAGGGCTGGGGTAGGTTTAACACACACTTATCTGCATTTTACACATGGATTTGCATTTGGCAAACGCTCATCTGAAAGACTCTGAACCCTCGTTGCCTCACTGTACACAGCTCCTGCACAAATCTCCCAGCCTGGCCCTTCTGGCTCCTCTCAAGGGCTTGGACTCTTGCATTGCTGCCTCCTCAGAGTCCAGGCACCCCTTAACAGGATTTCTCCTGCCTGACCGCTGGGGATGGACCTGAGCAATGCCTCCTAATGAAGAATCCTGTGCTGTGCGAGGGGCAGACCAAGACCCCTCCTCTGGAGCAGCACCTACCAGCCACAACATCCAGAGAGGAGAGAGCCGCAGAGCAGCGTGGGTCCATGGTCAGGAGGGACAGGAGCTCTCTCTGAGGGCATCTCCCTCGGCCAGGAGAAGCCAGATTGTCTCCCTCCAGAAGTGACTGATTTCAGACTACCATAAGGGTCATCATACCCTTTTTGAATAACATAATTGATACATGATACAAAGGCTGAGATGAGGCGAGGATTAATTAATTGATTTTCATAGGTTAATCAAAAGGCTAGGCTCCAAATTGTCTGTCTGCAATGATCATTGTGGACATTGCTCAAGACCCAGCCAGAGGACTCCAGAAATGTGCTTAATGAAGACTCTTTCTGCCACTCAGAAGCTTCTTTGTGTAAAACAAGATCAGAATCTGTTGACAATTATGCCCAAGTCAATTTTTTACGTAATAAGACATAGTCGCCCAGGACATGCTCATCCAAGTGGCGAGTGTACCACCTGTACAGCTGTCACCAGCATGTGTCCATGACCCCATTGTCCCCACCAAAACTCCACCCAAGCCCATCAGCACAGTCTCACTGTGCCCCCTCCTCTCCCTTGAGCAGGCTCAGACACCTGGCACCGGCCTGCCCAGCCCGTGCCTGCCAGCGCTGCCAGCCTGGGGCTGCGAGTGCCTCTCACTTCTCCCCACTCATCCCAGCTCTCTGTGCCAAGCCAGATGTCATGCACTTGGGAATTCACATCCAGGAGCAAATATGAGCAGTCTCAAACCCACACTTGACGCCCTCCAGAGCCAAGCTGGTAGATGGAGCAGACCTGGCTGTCATCCAGACCCTGCTCTTTGGTTGCCTCTGCTCTGTCCCAGGGTGTCTGGAGACTCCTCAGCCTGCTGAGGACAGACAGGGCTGCCTGCACCATCCCCAGCTTTTCTCCTACTTTCCTGTGAGTGCTGGCAGCCCTGTTGTCCCCGAGCTTTGCCATGGTAGCTGTCCCAGGCAGCTTTTCTCTAGCAGCTTTGTCTAATTCCTGTGGTGGTGAACCAGCCCACAGGGCTGGCTCTGACACTACCATGAACATATACATGATTTTCCCTAGTGCCACCACCCAGCTCCATCCTGTGAGCACTAGCAAGACATGGACATCACTAAAGGAGAGGCAGAGGAAAAAATCCCCTTCCAACTCCAAAAGAAGCTCCTGGGAAGCCCAGCTGGGCTGTGAAATCACAGGGGCAAAGAACTGGCACCGAGACCTGGGGAGCTGCATCTCCTGAGACTGCTGGAACTTTGTGCTAACATGGAAATGTGAGCTCCCCCTGTCCCCACTCTCCTTGTGTATTTAACCCTGTCCTTGGGAGCCACTAAATTCCTGCTCTGTTGAAATAACCTACGGGTTCAACCATAAGAAAATGGAGTGTGGCCAGCTTTTGTCCCCTCAGGGCAAGCTGATACCCACCAGCCCACGGCCAGCACCATAAACCACAATATCCTCCCTGGTACTTCACCAGCTACCCACCTGGCAAGACTTGCAGCAGTTACACAAGCTAGGCTCATCCTCTGCTGGATGCTGGTAGCTTTGAGGGAATTCAGACTTTTAGTCAAAGGTAAATGGATATGACCTTCTAGAGTGTAATTGTAACAAACTTGCCATTTTTATTCCCTAGTAGTTGAAATATTGCAAAAACTAAATGACCTAAGGTCATTAAACTTTGTAAAGAGGTTGCTGCAGGAATTTCCAGACATCTATCAAAACCTAAGTCACCAAGACTGCCCATGACTAGAGGAAAGCACAGGCTGGAAAATGGTAAATTGTCCTGTTTTATGTCCCTTCGGAATTTTGCTGAGGTTTCCTAATTTTTCATTTCCAATTTGATGACCATATTAATTAAAATTACAGTTGAATAAGAGGTACCTTCATCCTCTTATCACCCTATCTGATATGAAGTATGAGTCTAATTGTTGGAAAATACAATGAAGGTAGATACCTATATAACACAGGGTTTTAAAACCAGTTTCTGATTTAAGGCTGGTTACTTTTGGGTACTACCTCTGCTTGCCTGTGGTATTTGAAACAGACATGCAAGAAGTTTCCGTGTTTTGCTTTCTCTGTTTGCAGCTGCACAAGCTGTGGCTACATAAACATGTGGAGAGGCAGGTCTGGGAAACTCTCACCTCATTTCTGGTAGCCTTCCCTCTATCACAGTATTTATTGTAAGAATAAAAGCGATGGAAACAATGAGATGCTTTTAAGCAAAGGTACAGAGGAGCCTCCCTCCAGCTGGAGAGCCAGCAGCGCGTGGAGAGTCCTGCCCAGCTCCTGCCCCAGTGACCTGCGTGCCACAGAGCTGGGCCCGTCCTGCCCTGCCCCTGGCAGGGCTCCACCAGGATGACCAGGCCAGTGCCCGCGATTCAGCGACACCCCTGCCTCGCCACAGGCACCCGTTGTTGGTGGAAGAAAGCCCAGATTGTTCAAGAAGCTGTACACTGCCCCAACACAACATCACGCATCCCTTCCTCCATCCAGCCGCCCTCTCTGGACAGCAGCCGCACGCTCCGAGCGAAGGGCACGGGGCAGGAGATGAAGTCCTCGCCGGCCAGTGTCCCCAGGGAGGCCTCCCAAGGCAGCGGCGTGCGGGGTGACACCGGCTGTGCCACGCACGGGGGAGACCCTGTCTGCACAGGTAACACACTAGGACCAGCTACTCTGCTGCTCATTAAGAAGTGTGACACAAACTTACATCACAAGATTGCATTGTTTTCTCTTGCCATTCTTTTTGCTTTGTTTCAGTGGGGGAGAGAAAAAAAAAAGATCAAGCTGCAGCAAACATGATCAGAGTGTGCATGATGATTAGCCCAGAATGCTGTGAAATCACAGAAAAGATTTGATCAGAGTCAATATCAGATGCTGAGCTATAATAGCTTTTGTGATTCTCCTAACAGGATTTTAATTTTATGTTTATTATTTGGGGACTAGCAGAGCACAGGAAATGCCTGTGTGGTGGTGTGGGCCCCCTTTTCCTCTGTTCTCTGGAAGGCTGGGAGGACTCTAGCGCAAAGCAAGCTGACTTTCAGTATTTTTAATTTTTGTTTGTGCTCCCCAGGCTTGGCAGAAGAGAATCAACTTAATTAAAATCAATGGAGAAAAACAATGGGATAAATCACAGCATGAATATTCTCAGTTGCTGTATGCGGGTGCACAGCTCTTGCTAGCATTCCAGCAGCGACTCCTCCAAGCCACGGCGGTGCCTCTCTGCCCTCCGCTGTCTCCAGCGACAACAGCTCCGCGGAGCCGCAGCTCCACCGCGCAGGCTGCTCCCTCGCTGCCCTTTGCCAGGATGGGAGAGGGCTGGCAGCAGCCGGAACGACGCTCCCGCAGAGTCTGCTGGTGGGCGCTGTGCTGGCAAACAGCTGGTCCCTGCGCGGCCCCTCGGGCCAGCAGAGCCAGACCACCCTCTCTGGCCAGCACTGCCCCTCTGCAGGGGGGGCACCTCCTCCCACCCGACAGAGCCCAGCTCTGCCACAGAAGCTTCCCAGAGCAACATACAGCACCGTCCCTCGATCACCTGCAGCTCCTGGGGCCCCCCTGCTGCAGAGCAAGAGCTGTGGACAAGCCTGGGACATGCATGGCAGGGGCAGCAGAGGGGCTGCTCTCCACACTGGTTCAGTTTTTGTGACACATCACAGACCATGAGCCTGCACGGAGGAAAGGAGAGGCAGGAAGAGGGGATGTTGGGAGGGGAGCTACTAGACCCAGCACCCTGTTCATTCCCAAATGATCTGTTTAAGGGTAATCTCTGATTGCTTTTCTGAAGCAAATAGCTTTTCAGAGTCACCTGCCAGCAGATGTTGATGGACTTCAAAGCTTTTATCATGCCTGTCAACATTTAATTGCCATTTGTACTATGCTAAGCTCTCCAGAGGGTTAATGCAGTGCCAGTAGTGCCTTACTCCAGACTTGCAGCCCTGCTTCAGTGGCTGCAGCACCCACTGACCCCCCGCACCCTCCAGCAGCAGTGGTCTGGCACATGGCAGGAACAGCCTGGGCAGCCCTGGCCCCATGCCTAGGGGCAGCCCAGATCCCGTGCCCAAGGACAGCCCTGACCCTGTGCCTGGGGGCAGCATGGTTTGATTCAGACACCCAGGTGTTCCTCCCCTGCCAGGAGCAGACGTGGCACTGCTGCTCTGCAGCCTCCTGAAGTGCCCCTTTCTCCAGGCCTCTTTGGATGGCACAAGCATCATATGGGGCTGCAAAGCAGAGAGGTGGCCCGTTGGCAACGTGAGCCCTGCGGGGCCAGCTGAGTCTCCCCGGTGGCTGGAAAGCATGGAGGGCAGAGAGTCCCCAGCTCAGGAGCCCGGCAGTGGGCCAGGGCAGCCTGTCATCCTCACCAGCCTCTGCAGTCTCGGCTGTCCTGACCTGCCTCCTCCTGCCCTACACACCCACATACCAGGGTTTGGTCCTCCCACCACATTTAGCTGCTGCTGTAGCCATCATGCAAGAGCTACAAGGATTCTTCTCTGCATGCAGCCAGTGGTTCAGCCTTAATAATAAAAAAAAATCATTATTTCATTGTTTAGCACCGCATGCCAATCCCTTCCAGATGAATTAATTTCTTAATCACACTTTTAATGGGGGAGACTGTTAGAGCCCATGCGGGAGTGGTTAATATTAGTACTATTTAACTGTCGAAAGCTTTTCATGTCGTAAACCAGGCTCACGGCCGAACAATAAAACTCACAGTTTAATTGGTAGGTAACAGGCCTCCAGGCACTCGTAGCTTCTGACGGCTGACGGCAGCAATTCCACGAGCCGGACCAGGACCAGGACCAGGACCAGGACCAGGACTGCCAGCCATGCCACACCCCCCAGCCCAGCAGTGCCCTGCCCTCACCAGCACGGCACGGTGCAGCATGGTGGGGTGACCCCCAGAATGACTGGAGGGGGCACAGACCCCTCCAGGTGAGGGTTGTACGGCACAAGTGAGCACTCACCATATATGGGGGATGTTCATGACTGCATTTTTTTTCCAGTCAATCTTTCACAGATTTATGCTGGAGAAATGGGAGCATTAAATATCCCCTTGCTGTAATTCAGCATGCAGCAAGAGATACAGATTTAAATATTTAGTAGCACATAACTGGCTAAAAGCCTCAGCAACATTTTAAAAAATCACTTCTTAATAAAACTGGACTGAAATATTCCCCACAGTTAGAATTTATGGTTGGTAATCGGTGTTCTTGTGATAAATAGGAGTGAATATATATTTATGAACAACAAATATTAATGAAGAAATAATACAGGCCAACTTCAGGCTGTGCAGCTTGCTATTAATCGACAGTATTCCCCAAGGAACCCGGACACTAAGGAAACACAAAGGCCAGATCAAGAGTGCTGTTTGACTGAAAAATTCAGGAGAAAAGGAGTACAGTCCTGGGTCACAGAGGTCATTGGCTCAGAGGGGGCTCGGGGGGGCTCAGAGGCGGCCGGGCTCGCTGCGAGCCCCAGCGTGCAGCCGCAGGGGCACGTGCCGACGTGGGCTCCACTGCCCTGCTGCAGGTCAGACCAGCACGTCCCGAGTCGCAGCCCACAAACGCTCCAGCGCTATCGATTCTTATCATGGGTGAGACTCTAATTTGCATGTGTTCCCCCATGATTAAAAACCTGGAGGCAGAGCCCATAGTAACTGCTCCTCTTCCTCTGTATATGGCAGCAGAGATTTATCTCCAGGTGATGATCTTGATTACTGCCTAGGCACAGCACAGGCAGGAGCAGCACGTGGATCTCTCTTCATTTTTCACCCAGCAGGAGTGGGTTTTAAAGCCTGCTGCCTTCTGCACCAGAATCCCAAATTAACGCATGAGCCGCACAGAGGAATCCCAGCAAACACCATCCACCAACTGATGGGTCCTCACCTGGGCACAACAGTGCCCTGAGCCATAGAGGCTCTGGCCTGAGCCTGAGCCAGGCAGGGAGCCTGGCTGGCATTCACAGCGTGCTGAGCACCACTGACACACCTGCTGGAGCCAAGCAGAGAGAGCCATCAGGCTTCCCTAGGTCCACAGAGCAAGGCAGGCAGAACCAAGGCACTGACACAGTCCCAGGAACCGGCTCCAGGGAGCTGACTCCACAGCGGCAGAAGCCGTCGCGCCCCGAGCCCGGCTGCTCCCCCGCACGCTGCCGTGACGACCCTCCCGTGGAGCCTGGCACACCGTGCTCCGACAGCACGCAGAGCCACGCTGTCTGTGAAAGCCACAGCAGCCAACGGAAACATTTCCAGCATTAAATAAAAAAGACGTTTTTATTCCGCAGTAGAAGCTCTGTGATCTTGGAACACGATTTGCATAAAGAGACAATTCGGCTATAAACAACTTCAACATTAACTGGTATTTACATATAGAACAACTCACTCAAAATACAATTAAAGGCCTTGATGGATTGGAAAATGTCAAAACATTTAAAAGGCTTCAACACATGTGTTTGATTTACATCT
Organism: Merops nubicus; assembly: GCF_000691845.1. Classification (NCBI taxonomy): domain Eukaryota; kingdom Metazoa; phylum Chordata; class Aves; order Coraciiformes; family Meropidae; genus Merops; species Merops nubicus. The sequence goes on along the minus strand of NW_008584443.1, from coordinate 723 downwards.
GCTTGGTCAGACATAAAACTGGAGTTTGTTTACATTTTCTCTGCCAGCGCCCAGAGCACATGGAGATTCTGGCTCCCTGCATCAGCACGTGCAGGGATCGATTTACTGGTTATTCCTCCACACAGGCAATCATCTGTTTCTCTAAGAACAAATATAAAGTAAGGCAGCTGCGGCTCGGATCCCTAGGCTCACCTCACAGCTGTCTCCGCTTGCTCAGTACCCTTAAAGCAATCTGCAGGGCCAGTGTTTTTCATATTGTCCAGAAAACAGAGGCTGGGAGGATGACATTCATCCTTGAGAAAGACTGAGCTGTTCCAGCAGAAGGCAAGAGCTGGATCCCACCCCGGGCTGTCTGAAAACCGAAGCGTCCCAAATCGGCAGCTGCTTTTGCCAGTTTGGGCCATGACTTCTGCCAGTCCAGAGAAGGTACCTGACGCTCTGGCATGTACCAAAACACAACCTGAAACACACCTCAAGCCAGTCCTGAGTCTCCCGCCCACGAGCTCTTTCTGTCTCCCCATCACAAAGCTGACTGCCCTACACAAAGCAGAGCAGCTGCAGTTACCAAAGCAAGCCCATCTCACCCCAAAAGGGCTGCTGCAGGCAAGGCACCAGCACGGGGGGTGGGAGATAAGTGTTCAGCCGCCCCTGGAGGGGAGGTCTGGCACAGCCCAGGCCCCAGCCCGGCCGCCGTGTGCCGGCCAGGCGAGAGCTCTGCAGCAC